>NC_084742.1:2661944-2849444 GCF_033978785.1 Entelurus aequoreus | reverse complement strand
TTTTGTTGTTGTTTGCTTCATGCCCATTTTTGTCAAATAAAACTGAATTATTTACTTGGCAATCACACAAAATATGCAATATTTTGCCCCCAAAATATTTCAAGGTGGAATATTTGATGTGAACTAATTGGGAGTCTTAAAACAATTCTATAATTTATAACAACATTGATTTTGATTCATTATTATATTTTGGGCAATGACAACTTTAAGGGGGAAAAAAAACAGCCTGCATGGCAGCTTTGTGTTTATTATTAGAGACATTTTATTTGTTTAGGTAACACTTTAGTATGGGGAATATATTCACCATTAATTAGTGCTTATTAACATGCAAATTAGTAACATATTGGCTGTTAATTAGTCATTATTAAGTACTTATTAATGCCTTCTTCTGCATGGCCTTGTTATACAACCAGTAAGCCATTAACTAAGAGTCTTCCCTCAATAACCTCAGAATTATTAACCCTAATCCTTATATGTTCCCTTAGTGTCCAAATAACTCTAAATTATGTCTTTGTTACTTAGAATATGTTCTCCATACTAAAGTGTTACCGTTTTTTTTAATTCATATTTTTAAAATGTGCCATTGGCCGTTAAAAAATGGTGTTGTGGGCGTGGACAAACACAGCTCATTAGCATTAAAGCTACAGACACACCATTATGTGGGGTCTCAGAGAGGCTTACTCAAACTGTTGAACAAATGGTACCTTAAAAAAACAACAACCCATTTGCGCCCTCTAGTGGAAGAAAAAAAGGCCCAACATGCTTTTTCATGTCCTGTTTTGGTGAAACTCACATGCTGTTGAAGAGCTCCCGGTACGTCTCGTCTCCCTTGCCGTCAGACATCAGGCTGTCCAGCTTGTCGATCAGCTTGGCCTCCACCTGTGTCAAACACAAACCTGCCTTCTGAGACACACAAAGTGCTTCGTTCCTGTCCCGTTCCGGGCGGGGGTGGGGGTGGTGGTGGGGGTGGGGGGGCGGTGGCTCACCTGCTTAAAGTTGCCGCTGCGTCTCTGCTCCCAGTCCATCATGTCGTGGAAGATGGGGATCATCACGTTCCTCAGGTCGGGCTGCGGCACCAGCGTCACCTCCAGGAAGGGGCCGATCATCGCCGGGATGAAGTTCAACTTGTGCTCCCCTGGAGGAGAATCCTTGTTATTGTGTGAATGCTCCAAAGCATTCACACAATAACAATATGCTTTTCTGCACCAAAATGCATCTATTTATTCAACTTCTTCTTCTCCGGATTCTCTACCATCCACATTTTTCACCCGATTCAAACCGTTCCAACTTCAAACTGTTCAGCCTATTCGGGAATCGCGGGCTTTCCCTTGAAAAAATTCCCAGATTTCCCAGAATTCCAGGTTTTCCGGGACATTTTTCCCATTCAAAATGAATTGGCCATTTTTCAAACTTCCACCATTTCCACATTTTTCAACTGATTCAAACCATTCCACCTTCAACACATTCCACTATCCTGGAAATTTAAATTACCTTTGTTCCAAGTTTTAAAAAATTCCAGAATTTTCCATAATTCCTGGTTTTCCAAAGCCCTATTTCCACCCTTTTTCCTGGCGACTACTCCTTCCACATGTTTCAACGCATTTCAACCGTTCCACCGTCAAAACATTCCTCCTAATCAGGACAAAAAACAAAGTTGTTTTTTGAACTGGAAAAATTCTCAGTTTTTCCCTGAAATGTTCAGGAATTCCATAATACCATTTCTCAAATCAACATGTTACTACTTCAACATTTCTCGACCGGTTTGAAAAATTCAAATACCAACCATTTCAACTCATGCAGACCATTTAATTTACCATTTTCAAAAAAATTCCCACTATTCCGAAAATTCCCAAATTTTGGGGAAATTCCCATTGAAATCATATGCTCCACATATGGTTTTCTACACCAAAATTAATCTATTTATTCAACTTCTTCTTCTCCAGATTTTGGCGCGCTCTACCTTCCACATTTTTCACCCGATTCAAACCGTACCAACTTCAAACTGTTCAGCCTATTCGGGAATCACGGGTTTTCCCTTGAAAAAATTCCAAAAATTCCCAGATTTCCCAGAATTCCAGGTTTTCCGGGACATTTTTCCCATTCAAAATGAATTGGCCATTTTTCAAACTTCCACCATTTCCACATTTTTCAACTGATTCAAACCATTCCACCTTCAACACATTCCACTATCCTGGAAATTTAAATTACCTTTGTTCCAAGTTTTATAAAATTCCAGAATTTTCCAGAATTCTTGGTTTTCCAAAGCCCTATTTCCACCCTTTTTTCTGGCGACTACTCCTTCCACGTTTCAACGCATTTCAACCGTTCCACCGTCAAAACATTCCTCTTAATCAGGACAAAAAACGAACTTGCTTTTTGAACTGGAAAAATTCCCTGTTTTTCCCTGAAATGTTCAGGAATTCCATAATACCATTTCTCAATTCAACATGTTACTACTTCAACATTTCTCGACCGGTTTGAAAAATTCAAACACCAACCATTTCAACTTATGCAGACCATTTAATTTACCATTTTCAAAAAAATTGCCCACTTTTCCAAAAATTCCCAAATTTTGGGGAAATTTCCATTGAAATCATATGCTCCACATATGGTTTTCTACACCAAAATTAATCTATTAATTCAACTTCTTCAACTTCTTCTTCTCCAGATTTTGGCGCGCTCTACCTTTCACATTTTTCACCCGATTCAAACCGTTCCAACTTCAAACTGTTCAGCCTATTCGGGAATCACAGGTTTTCCCTTGACAAAATTCCAAAAATTCTCAGATTTCCCAGAATTCCAGGTTTTCCGGGACATTTTTCCCATTCAAAATGAATTGGCCATTTTTCAAACTTCCACCATTTCCACATTTTTCAACCAATTCAAACCATTCCACCTTCAACACAATTTTAAACTACCTTGTGTCCAAGTTCAAAACAATTCCCGAATTTTCCAAAATTCCTGTTTTTCCAAAGACCTATTTCCACCCTTTTTTCTGGCGACTACTCCTTCCACTTTTTTCAAAACACATTTCAACCGTTCCACCGTCAAAACATTCCTCCTAATCAGGACAAAAAACAAAGTTGTTTTTTGAACTGGAAAAATTCCCGGTTTTTCCCTGAAATGTTCAGGAATTCCATAATACCATTTCTCAATTCATCATGTTACTACTTCAACATTTCTCGACCGGTTTGAAAAATTCAAACACCAACCATATCAACTTATGCAGACCATTTAATTTACCATTTTCAAAAAAATTCCCACTATTTCGAAAATTCCCAAATTTTGGGGAAATTCCCATTGAAATCAATGGGACATTCTTCAAAGTTCCACAACTCCCACATTTTTCATCTGATTCAAACCGTTCCAACTTCAAAATATTCAGCCTGTTTGGGAATTGCGTGCTTTACTTCAACAATTTTTAAAAAATTCCAGGATTTCAGTTCAACTTCAGCATTGGAGCATTCACACACAATTCCTTCAGGAATGGCCTCATCTAGTTACATATATAGAATACACCCCTCACCTAAATTCTGCCACATGCTGAAGATCTCGCAGCCCATCATCACCCTCATGTCTCCATACCTGCAGGGCAGAAGAACATTCCAGCAATGACACAGGACTGCAGTCTATTAGTGCTCGTTGAGAAGAGCGATACTTCTTTCAGTTCACACTCTCCTAAAGTTTCCACTAGATTTGTGGCTAGTGGCTTTTTTGTCAAAGTATCTAAAGCAGGGGTGTCTGCTTAGTGAGAAGAATTATCTTATCAGACAGAAAATAAGCAAATATCACCTTTATTTGAGATATTTAATCTTACCTAGATTTCAGTTTTTGCAGTGTACAATGTAAATAGTCATGGAAATAAAGAAAACACATTGTATGAGAAGGTGTGTCCAAACCTTTGGCCTGTACTGTGGATAAATAATACATTAAGTGAAATATATGATTTTAATCGTTTGACAGCATCAACAATAACACATTTAAAAAAATAATATTGAATTTGTGTTTTTAGGATCAACAAAAAAACAAGCTGTGGGCCAAAATTGGCCCCTGGGTTGCAATTTGGACACCCTTAGTCCATTTTGTTTTGATCAAGCTTAACAAAGTTATATTCAAGTGCGTCCATTTACAAAATTAAACATGTCCGAAAAGGAGTAGGGGAAAAGCAGAGCTTCCTGAACTTACTTCTCCAGAATTTTCTTCCTCTTGGAGGGAGCGAAAGACTCCAGCTGAAGGCAGGGCTGGTTGATGAACAACACAGACAGGTAGAAGTAGGAATCCCACACCTGCAAAACACACCACAATTCACACTACAGTTCCCCTGCTTTTATTTTGAAATCATCTCCCCACTACCTTATAGTCAAACTTGTCATTGAGGAAGTTTTTCCTCAAGGCGTCAGAGAGGTAGAGGACGGTGGTGATGATGACGCTGACGGAAGACATTTTGCCATTAGAGCCCTGCAATAACCCAGGCGGCCACCAGGGGGGTGGGGGGGCAGTGCGCCTTACTTGTTGGTGACCAGCCGCATGACGGTCCAGTCTTTAGGGAACATCTCAGGCCGGATAAGGATCCTGAAGACGGTAAAGATCTGAAGGAGGAAGTCCTGGATGAAGGACAACAAAACGTCATTATTGGAACTTGAATGATGATTTAGAGTGCATGAGAAAGCGGAAAGAAACACCCGGCTTTCTTTGACCACATGGCCGCGTATTAACAAGGATATTGAACCGATGGAGTGACAGAAGTGAGGGAAAAAACTGCAGAGTCAGCGCTTGTGAGGTGAATGCAAACAACGGTACGGAAGAGTGGCAACATGCCAAGGTAAATGAAGACTCTGGATTCCAACCACTTATGATACTTCAATGAAACTACTGCCATCCTGTGGAGGCGGGAGGTTGCCTACAGCCGCAGCTGTTAAAGGCGATGTTTTCCAAGGTGTTGTTTTTTGATGTTGTTGAGTTACGGTAAAATAATCAACAACAATCTACAGTACAGGCCAAAAGTTTGGACACACCTTTTCCTCATTCAATGCATTTTCTTTATTGTCATGACTATTTACATTGTGACTGTTGTGTCACATTCATAGTTACTTGTTAAATGTGTGTTGTGGATGTGCATGTATGTATGTATATATATATATATATATATATATATATATATATATATATATATATATATATATATATATATATATATATACATATATATATATGTATATATGTGTACATACTTATATATGTATATGTATTTATATGACATAACATTTTTATATACTATTATTATTATTATTATTAAACATACAGTAAGTAATAAGAGGGGTGGGAGTACATACGTTTTTACTTCTTCTCACTCCTTTTCGGATATGTTTACATTAAATGTTTATTTTCATTTGTTTCTTTTGCTTTTTATTATTACTATTATTATTATTATTATTATTATTGTTTTTGTTATTCATTCTTGAATGGCTTTTTTGTTTTTGTTTTTTCAAAATGTGTTGTTTTTGTTTTGTCTACATATTCGAAATAAACATGAAAATGAAAATGAAATGAAAAAGATTGTCTCTGAAGGCATCGAAACTATGAATGAACACACGTGGAGTTATGTACTTGACAAAAAAAATTTGAAATTACTTTTTTGCACACTCTTGGCATTCTCTCGATGAGCTTAAAGGGGTAGTCACCTGAAATGGTTTTCACTTCACAGGTGTGCTTGAAGCTCATCGAGAGAATGCCAAGAGTGTGCAAAGCAGTAATCGGAGCAAAGGGTGGCTATTTTGAAGCAACTAGAATATAAAACATATTTCCAGTTATTTCACCTTTTTTTTGTTAAGTACATAACTCCACATGTGTGCATTCATAGTTTTGATGTGACAATCTACAATGTAAATAGTCATGAAAATAAAGAAAACACATTGAATGAGGAGAAGGTGTGTCCAAACATATATATATATATATATATATATATATATACACTACCGTTCAAAAGTTTGGGGTCACCCAAACAATTTTGTGGAATAGCCTTCATTTCTAAGAACAAGAATAGACTGTCGCGTTTCAGATGAAAGTTCTCTTTTTCTGGCCATTTTGAGCGTTTAATTGACCCCACAAATGTGATGCTCCAGAAACTCAATCTGCTCAAAGGAAGGTCAGTTTTGTAGCTTCTGTAACGAGCTAAAGTGTTTTCAGATGTGTGAACATGATTGCACAAGGGTTTTCTAATCATCAATTAGCCTTCTGAGCCAATGAGCAAACACATTGTACCATTAGAACACTGGAGTGATAGTTGCTGGAAATGGGCCTCTATACACCTATGTAGATATTGCACCAAAAAGCAGACATTTGCAGCTAGAATAGTCATTTACCACATTAGCAATGTATAGAGTGTATTTCTTTCAAGTTAAGACTAGTTTAAAGTTATCTTCATTGAAAAATAAGGACATTTTAATGTGACCCCAAACTTTTGAACGGTAGTGTATGTATATATATATATAGGCGGCACAGCATCAACCGTGTGGTTACAGGTCCAGTGTTTGGTTCGGTGTCTCCTGATAGTAGTATTGTTGATCTTCTGTCCATCCTTCCAGTCAGGGGCTTATTTCTTTTGTTTCTATCTGCATTTAAGCACGATGCTATCACGTTAGCTCCGTAGCTAAAGTGCTTCACCGATGTATTGTCGTGGAGATAAAAGTCACTGTGAATGTCCATTTCGTGTTCTCGACTCTCATTTTCAAGAGGATATAGTATCTGAGGTGGTTTAAAATACAAATCCGTGTTTCACAATAGAAAAAGGGGAAAGTGTGGAATCCAATGAGCCAGCTTGTACCTAAGTTACGGTCACAGCGAAAAAAGATACGTCCTGCACTGCACTCTAGTCCTTCACTCCCACGTTCCTCATCCACGAATCTTTCATCCTGGCTCAAATTAATGGGGTAATTGTCGCTTTCTCGGTCCGAATCGCTCTCGCTGCTGGTGTAAACAATGGGGAAATGTGAGGAGCCTTTCAACCTGTGACGTCACGCTACTTCCGGTACAGGCAAGGCTTTTTTTTATCAGCGAGCAAAAGTTGCGAACTTTATCGTCGATGTTCTCTACTAAATCCTTTCAGCAAAAATATGGCAATATCGCAAAATGATCAAGTATGACACATAGAATGGATCTGCTATCCCCGTTTAAATAAAAAAAATTCATTTCAGTAGGCCTTTAACACTATATTATTATTTATACACCTATAGTGATCACAGAGACAGGTTGTTTTTGTGTTACTGTATATATTAGTTTTTCGGAAAAATCCCACTTAATATACTTTGGGTAACAACAGTCAATATTTATTTATTTTATTTTTATTTTTTTAGGGGGGTAACAAAAGTCAATATTTATTTATTTATTTAATTAAAAAATTTTCTTGTAATATAAAAGTGAGCTTTTGTTAAACCAAATATTGTGTTTTTTTCCATATACAACAACCTATCTGAATTCGATAAGAGAATCGATAAGGAATCGGTTCGATAAGAGGATTCGATAATGGGCTCGATCTCGATCATTTCTTATCAAACATCATCCCTACTTCTACCTAGGGATGATACTCGAAACCGGTTTTCCCGGTTGTTTGATAAGAAAAGAACCGAGTCCTCGGACTCGAATCCCTTTTTGAGAACCGGTACCCGTTATCGAGACCACTATAGTAAAGGAAAAGAGTTGATTCTTTATTCGAATCCCGTCCCGACCAGAAATGCTCCGTGGGACATCACAATAAATGACGTCACGTAGCTCAGTCATTAGGCGCAGATAGCGAAAGCAGGAAAAAAAATGGACGGGAAAAAGCGCTCCAAGGTGTAATAAAGTTCAAAACAAAAGCTATAATCCATCGAATAACTTTACTGAGAGATTTGAGCAGGGTAAAACACATGACGGACACTTTTACCACCAACCGGAAACATAGCAACCAGGCTAGCAACGCACCTCCTTTACGGCAGCTGTCGCAACGTTCTTAAAACAACCGCAGCACATACATATATATACAACACATCTCCCTTTTTTAACTTTTGTTTTTCTTTCCTTGTAAACAAAACAAAATCACACTGTAGATGTGTTGTCTGTCTAATTATAAATAATGCAGACGAGGCGTGTTGGCTGAGTTCTTGACGTTTACTTTCACAGCGTGGCAACATGCAACACTTTTCGGGGCTACCGCGCATGCTCGTAACTCCCGTTGCATGCTGGGTAGTGTAGTTGTTATATTCCCTAGCTCATAACATCTTTCCCCCATAAAGAAATAATGTTAACTCAATAAAGTGTATTTCTTTTTTTAGCTTTAACTTTTCGTTTATTAGCATTGTAACCACATTTGCAAACAACTTTTCTCTTCATAGAATGTTCTTTCAATAAAGAAATAAAGTGCAAAAATGTCAAAGCATCATAACAAACAGTTATGTTCCAATAGCAGCAGAAGTGCACTTTTTGGAGAGCTGTATTATTTTCAGTTTTGTGCCCAAGGGACTGATTTTATTTAACACTATATTATTATTTATACACCTATAGTGATCACAGAGACAGCTTGTTTTTGTGTTACTGTATATATTTGTTTCTCTGAAAAATCCCACTTAATATACTTTGGGTAACAACAGTCAATATTTATTTATTTTATTTTATTTTTTTAGGTGGGTAACAGTCAATATTTATTTATTTATTAGATTTTATTTTTTTTATTATATAATAAAAGTGAGCTTTTGTTAAACCAAATATTGTGTGTTTTTTCCCATATACAACAACCTATCTGGACTCGATAAGAGAATCGATAAGGAATCGGTTCGATAAGAGGATTCGATAATAGGCTCGAACCCGATAATTCCTTATCAAACATCATCCCTACTTCTACCTCAAATGTTTACTTGCAACTTAAAACATGACAAATAGCTCTTATGTCGAAACACTCTCAAGTTGAGGTGCCGTGTATTGGTGATGCACAATAACGCGGTCAACCAAAATACTATTGGTGACGAGGAGGAGGAGGAGTGAGTGAGTGGTCGTACCCTCAGGTCGTCTTTGCTGCCAAACGCCTGCAGCAGCTGCTGGTAGTGTCTGTCAGTCATCTGTCGCAGCAGCGCCAGCAAACATGCCACAAACTCCCCCTGCCAGCACGGAACACACACACACACACACACACACACACACACACACACACACACACACACACACACACACACACACACACACACACAACAAAAGCATCGTCATCAAACGCAGACATCATATTCCATTTGTGCAGACTCGTCGTGTTTCCGCTTGCACACTCGCCCAAAGGAAATGAAGTGTCTTAAATGTTTGCCCTTAATTAACTTTATTGGACAGCTGCAAGATATGTGGAGACATTGTAACCCGCTTAATTCCCTCCCTCCCTCCCCCCTCGCGTATCCTTCAGGGCGTGGCAATGAGGATACTCATCACAAGCCCCCGAGTGTGTGTGTGTCCCAGTATAAATCTTAATTACTGCCCTTCCCGTTAACGGTGTTGGTGCAATTATAGTCGCCAGAGCTACAATTCCATTCAAAATCTATAATTACTTGCCAAAGCCCAAAACAATTTGGACGCACACACACACACACACACACACACACACACACACACACACACACACACACACACACACACACACACACACACACACACACACACACACACACACACACACACACACACACACACACACACACACACACACACACACACACACACACACACACACATACAGTGACATCCTGGAACTGCAGTCTCATAGCCGGCCCAGCAGGCTGCGGTCGGTTGCTGATTTCCAGGATGGTCCTGAGCAACACTCCCAGCAGGCTTTCCACGATCAGGTCCACCTCCTCTGAGATGATTGGCTCCTGTGAAGCAAAGCACCGAGGTCAGTATTTTGGAGAAAATGTGAGTATTTCCGTATTTGAAAAAAAAAAAAAATTACATTAAAAAATGGTTTTGAAAATATGGTTCCAAATACTGCTTAATATATAGAGTGGAACTTTGATGTACGCAGCCTTCTCTTTGCCAACGTTTCCAGTTGCAGACTTATAGACTGAGCCAAATGCCAAATTTGTCTTCGTGTGAAAACCATGTCTCGGGGTCCGAACACTTCATATGTATATATATATATATATATATATATATATATATATATATATATATATATATATATATATATATATATATATATATATATATATATATATATATATATATATATATATATATATATATATATATATATATATATATATATATATATATATATATATATATATATATATATATATCCATACATATGTATGTGTATATATGTCACATATATATATATATATACATATATATATATATATATATATATATATATATACATATACATATATATATATACATATATATATATATATACATATACATATATATATATATATATACATATATATATATATATACATATACATATATATATATATATATACATATACATATATATATATACATATATATATATATATATATACATATACATATATATATATATATACATATACATATATATATACATATATATATATATATATATATATACATATACATATATATATATATATATATATACATATACATATATATATATATATATATATACATATACATATATATATACATATATATATATATATATATATATATATATATATATATATATACACACATAAATACTTTAGGTCAGGAAAAAAACACAGAGGCTGTGTCATCCCTACAAGCCTGTTTCGCAGGTTTCCCTGCTCTTCAGGGGATTTTATTGAAGTATTAGTAATATATATACATATATACACTACCGTTCAAAAGTTTGGGGTCACCCAAACAATTTTGTGGAATAGCCTTCATTTCTAAGAACAAGAATAGACTGTCGAGTTTCAGATGAAAGTTCTCTTTTTCTGGCCATTTTGAGCGTTTAATCGACCCCACAAATGTGATGCTCCAGAAACTCAATCGGCTCAAAGGAAGGTCCGTTTTGTAGCTTCTGTAACGAGCTAAAGTGTTTTCAGATGTGTGAACATGATTGCACGAGGGTTTTCTAATCATCAATTAGCCTTCTGAGCCAAGGAGCAAACACATTGTACCATTAGAACACTGGAGTGATAGTTGCTGGAAATGGGCCTCTATACACCTATGTAGATATTGCACCAAAAAGCAGACATTTGCAGCTAGAATAGTCATTTACCACATTAGCAATGTATAGAGTGTATTTCTTTCAAGTTAAGACTAGTTTAAAGTTTTCTTCATTGAAAAGTACAGTGCTTTTCCTTCAAAAATAAGGACATTTCAATGTGACCCCAAACTTTTGAACGGTAGTGTGTATATATATATAAATATATATATACACACATACAGTGGGTTCGGAACTCAGACCTCTTTAAATGTTTCTATCTGTTACATTGCAGCTCATTCATGTACACTCAGCAACCCATTTTAACAGAAAAAAACAGAAATGTAGACATTTTTGCAAATGTATTACAAAAAAACATGGATGGGAAGTGTTGGTTTCCATCCAGTATGTCTCTGTACATTGCTGCATTCATCTAAGTCTAGTCAGGGAGGTGACCAAGACCATGGTCACTCTGTCAGAGCTACAGCATTCCTCTGTGGAGAGAGGAGAACCTTCCAGAAGGACAACCATCTCTGCAACAATCCACCCATCAGGCCTGTGTGGTAGAGTGGCCAGGCGGAAGCCATTTCTTCGTAAAAAGTCATGTTTGGAGGAAACCAGGCCCCGCTCATCACCAGGTCAATACCATCCCTACAGTGAAGCATGGTGGTGGCAGCATCATGCTGTGGGGGTGTTTTTCAGCTGCAGGAACTAGCAGACTAGTCAGGATAGAGGGAAATATGAATGCAGCAATGTACAGAGACATCCAATGCTTCCCATCCAACCTGATGTTGCTTGAGAGGTTCTGCAAAGAGGAATGGGAGAAACTGCCCAAAGATAGGTGTGCCAAGTTTGTGGCATCGTATTCAACAAGACTTGAGACTGTAATCGCTGCCAAAGGATCTAAATACTGAATTTTTATTTTTAATACATTTGCAAAAGATTCTAAATTTCTGTTTTTTTTCTCTCAATATGGGGTTGTGAGTGTACACTCATGAGAAATAAAATAGACATTTTTGAATTTAGCAAATGGCTGCAATGAACCAAAGAGTGAAATATTTAAAGGCCTACTGAAAGCCACTACTAGCGAAATCTTAACATTGCAACACATGCCAATACGGCCGGGTTAACTTATAAAGTGACATTTTAAAATTCCCGGGAAATATCCGGCTGAAACATCGCGGTATGATGACGTATGCGTGTGACGAAGTCCGAGTAACGGAAGTTATGGTACCCCGTAGAATCCTATACAAAAAGCTCTGTTTTCATTTCATAATTCCACAGTATTCTGGACATCTTTTGCAATTTTTTTAATGCACAATGAAGGCTGCAAAGAAGACAGTTGTAGGTGGGATCAGTGTATTAGCAACGGACTACAGCAACACAACCAGGAGGACTTTGTTGGAGCGCTAGCCGCGCTAGCCGCGCTAGCCGCGCTAGCCGCGCTAGCCGCGCTAGCCGCCGACTTCACCTTGACTTCCTACGTCTCCGGGCCGCCAAACGCATCGGGTGAAGTCCTTCGTCCTTCTGCCGATCGCTGGAACGCAGGTGAGCACGGGTGTTGATGAGCAAATGAGGGCTGGCTGGCGTAGGTGGAGAGCTAATGTTTTTAGCATAGCTCTGTGCAGTCCGATTGCTAAGTTAGCTTCAATGGCGTTGTTAGCACAGCATTGTTAACCTTCGCCAGCCTGGAAAGCATTAACCGTGTATTTACATGTCCACGGTTTAATAGTATTGTTGATTTTCTATCTATCCTTCCAGTCAGGGGTTTATTTTTTTGTTTCTATATGCAGTTAAAGCACGATGCTATCACGTTAGCTCGTAGCTAAAGCATTTCGCCGATGTATTGTCGTGGAGATAAAAGGCACTGAATGTCCATTTCGCGTTCTCGACTCTCATTTTCAAGAGGATATAGTATCCCAGGTGGTTTGAAATACAAATCTGTGATCCACAATAGAAAAAGGAGAGTGTGGAATCCAATGAGCCAGCTTGTACCTAAGTTACGGTCAGAGCGAAAAAAGATACGTCCATCGCTGCCTCTCAAGTCCTTCACTGTAACGTTCCTCATCTACAAATCTTTCATCCTCGCTCAAAATAATGGGGTAATCGTCACTTTCTCGGTCCAAATCTCTCTCGCTCCATTGTAAACAACGGGGAATTGTGAGGAATACTAGCTCCTGTGACGTCACGCTACTTCCGCTACAGGCAAGGCTTTTTTTTTATCAGCGAGCAAAAGTTGCGAACTTTATCGTCGATTTTCTCTACTAAATCCTTTCAGCAAAAATATGGCAATATCGCGAAATGATCAAGTATGACACATAGAATGGATCTGCTATTCCCGTTTAAATAAAAAAAAATCATTTCAGTAGGCCTTTAAAGGGATCTGAATACTTTCTATACCCACTGTGTATACACGTACACACACACACACACACACACACACATTTATATATATGTGTGTGTGTGTGTGTGTGTGTGCAGTGACAGGTTTTGGACAGAGCGATAATGAGAAGGAGCTGCAGGCTGCCACATTGGCTGTCACCGCTGTCGCATCTCTTTAGATCTGCTGCCTGTGTGTGTGTGTGTGTGTGTGTGTGTGTGTGTGTGTGTGTGTGTGTGTGTGTGTGTGTGTGTGTGTGTGTGTGTGTGTGTGTGTGTCCTTCACTGCGTGCCTACTTGCTTAAAACTGATGGGCCTCATTAGTGAAGTGCACGGTGTATCGCCGTGACACGGCAAACTGACCGTGACCGCTGCACAAAATAAAAGCTGCCGTTGCCGGGGAAGTTGCTGGAATTCCTGCAGCTTTAATGTGACTTTCCTCCCCGTTATGATGGCCGTTATTCACTGGTGCACCCTTAAACTCGGCAGTGGTGCTCTTCCGAGATGTTTTATCTGTTGACGGGGCGGTTGCAATACTATGGCGCGCCCTAGGTTTTATTTTGTAAGTCATACTGCAGGGTTGATAATGCATCCTACAGTGAATGATGGTTACAATTAACAGCAAAACTATTATGATAAAAGACAACATGTGTCATTATTTTATTCATTTATTTATTTATTTTTTTGCTGCAGCTGTTACATATACTGTAATATTGTGCACGGTAATTGGGATTTGTTATATATTGTACATATTATATACAAATATAATATAATATAATAATATATTGTATCATTATATATTAAAAACTGTATATATAATATGTAAATATTACATATATGTTATATTGTTACTATGGTACATTTTTGTTTACTTTATACCTTTTGTTTTCGCCCTCTTTTTGTGCCCTTGTGTGCATTATCCTTTCCATCATCCTTATCCTTTCCATCCTTTGTAACTGAGTGTGGAACAATTTCCCTTGTGGATCAATAAAGTTTGTCTAAGTCTCAGCCTAATTATTAGTGTAATTATTGTGTCTAAATGCATGTTAGCCAATCAGAAAGCAGAGGAAAGCATTAAGCAGTAGGTTGAGTGATGCGGACACGCTTGTTACTGGATATTTTCTAATACGCTTCCGCCTTGGGGATTTTGTATCTGTAACTAATACGCAAATATAATCTTGTTTATTTATTCACTTTGGTCACAACAGCAGAGATGACAATATTTGAAAAAATAAATAAAATAACATATATTGATCTACATTTAATTGGTTTTAGGATCTATTTTGTACAAAATGTACCAAAGGGCCGGCCCACCCCCGCATTCTTTAATTTTTCAGTAAACGACCTTTGGTGGAAAAAGTTTGGACACCCCTTCCCTAAGTAATCATTAGAGATGTGGGCTCTGTACCGAGGATGTCGTTGTGGCTTGTACAGCCCTTTGAGACACTTGTGATTTAGGGCTATATAAATAAACATTGATTGATTGATTGATGTCCGATAATATCGGACTGCCGATATTATCGGCCGATAAATGCTTTAAAATGTAATATCGGAAGTTATCGGTATCGGTTTCAAAAAGTAAAATGTATGACTCTTTACAGAGCGCCAATAAACCTTAAATGCACTTCCTTTGCGTGCCAGCCCAGTCACATAATATCTACGACTTTTCACACACACAAGTGAATGCAAAGCATACTTGCTCAACAGCCATACAGGTCACACTGAGGGTAGCCGCATAAACAACTTTAACACTGTTACAAATATGCGCCACACTGTGAACCCACACCAAACAAGAATGACAAACGCATTTCGGGAGAACATCCGCACCGTAACACAACAGAACAAATACCCAGAACCCCTTGCAGCACTAACTCTTCCGGGACTCTACAATATACACCCCCCCCGCTACCCCCTAACCCACCCACCTCAACCCCGCCCACTTCAACCTCCTCATGCTCTCTCAGGGAGAGCATGTCCCAAATTCCAAGCTGCTGTTTTGAGGCATGTTCAAAAAAAGAATGCACTTTTGTGACTTCAATAATAAATATGGCAGTGCCATGTTGGCATTTTTTTCCATAACTTGAGTTGATTTATTTTGGAAAACCTTGTTACATTGTTTAATGCATCCAGCGGGGCATCACAACAAAATTAGGAATAATAATGTGTTAATTTCACCACTGTATATATCGGTATCGGTTGATATCGGATTCGGTAATTAAGAGTTGGACAATATCGGGATATCGGCAAAAAACCCATTATCGGACATCTCTATTTTATTTATTTGCTTTGACTTTTAATGCATACATCTCTAGATTACCTTCAGATCCATCCGTCAATTAAATTTTTTTATTGTTATTATTTTTTAATGTTTTTTGTTTGTTTGTTTAATCCCCTTTATATCAAAGAAAATATAAATTTTATATGGCCAACATACAAAATATGCAATATGGGACAGTTGGAAATTGCGATCTAAAAAAAAAAACCGAACCCCAAAACTCAAAATTGTGCTCTACATAATTTTTGAAGAAAACAGAGAAAAAACTGCTCCTCAGAGGAAAACTCAGACAAAACTGCTTGTAACTTCCGGTAGGAACGTCTTAGAGACATGAAACAAATACCTCTATGTAGGTCTCACCTAGACCTACATTTCATAGCTGGACATCCTTCACCAAAAATCAACAGGAAGTTTGCTATTCCTCCTTCAAAATAAATTTTTTGTTACAACCGGTCACCAAACATCAAACGTTATCTCCTCCGAGGGCGTTTGTCGTTTCGGCTTCAAACTGTGGGAGTCCTTTGTACAGGTACAAAGGAACCTATTGAAATTGTAAGGTTTATTATTATTCCGCAGCTTTGCGCACTACTTTGCCCCCCTTAACATGCTTCGAAACTCACCAAATTTTATACACACATAGAAAAACTGTGACAGCACACTTTAGTAAAAAAAACAAACCCCAAAAATCAAAATTGCGCTCTAGCGCACCCTAGGAAAAAAACAAAAACAAACTGCCTGTAACTCCCACTAGGAAGGTCGTAGAGACATGAAACAAAAACCTGTATGTAGGTCTCACTTAGACCTACAATTCATAATTTCACATCCTCGGGCAAAAACCAACAGGAAGTTGGCAATTTCCCCTTCAACACAAAAAAGGACTAAAAACACTCATTTTTGCCTCTTTGAACTGTAATTTGACCCTCTTAAAAGACTTCAAAACTCACCAAACTTTTTACACACATCGGGCCTGGTGGAAATTGCGATTTAAAAAAAAAACGAACCCCAAAACTCAAAATTGCGCTCTAGTGCAATTTTTGAATAAAACAGAGACAAAACTGCTTCTCAGTGGAAAACACAGACAAAACTGCTTGTTTTTAGAGACATGAAACAAAAACCTCTACGTAGGTCTCACTTAGATCTACATTTCATAGGTTGACATCCTTCAGCAAAAATCAACAGGAAGTTTGATATCCCCACTTCAAAACAATTTTTTTTAAAAAAGCGGTCACCAAACATCAAACATTATCCCCTCTGAGCGCGTTTGTCATTTTGGCTTCAAACTACTACAGGAGAGAGATTGAACCCTTCTGATTAAAAGTTGGCGAAAGCGTTGTAATAAGTGCTACGGTTTTGATTTTACGAGCCTTCAAAGAAAAGAACCACTGTGCCGCAGCACCTAGGAAAAAAACACAGACACAACTCCCTCTAACTCCCAGTACGAATATCGTAGAGACATGAAACAAAAACCTCTATGTAGGTCTCACTCAGGACTACCACTGGACAAAAGTATTGGGACACCTAGGACTAGCACCAGCCAAAATGCGGACCCGACCAACGCTGCTTGCAGCTTTAATTTTTTATTGTCTTTTGTTTGTTTGTTTTATCCCCTTTATGTCAAAGAAAATATCAATTTTATATGGCCAACATACAAAATATGCAATACTTTCCCTAAGAAATACTTCCAAGTGGAATGTTTGATGTGAAGTCATTGGAGTCTTGAATAGGTCAATAATTCATAACAACCTTGATTTTGATTCATTATTATTTCTTGAGAAATTACATTTTTAAAGGAGTGTTAACTTTCTTCGTTACATTTGACCTGTTTGCTCTTTTATTCCACTTTTTTATGTTTAATTTTTTAATATAATTCTCAAAATGTGCCGCTGGCTGGTTAAACAGTGATCTTTGGACACTCCTGATCTAGACATGCATGATTCCTCATTGTGTTTCTGCATGCGTGTTTCTTCCAAATTCCAACAAAATTAGGCATAATAATGTGTTAATTCCACGACTGTATATATCGGTATCTGTTGATATCGGAATCGGTAATTAAGAGTTGGACAATATCGGAATATCGGCAAAAAATCCATTATTGGACATCTCTAGTAATCATGCATGACACACGTTTTAGTGTGTAATGTGTGGGATATTCGGAGCAGAGTTACAATGCATAAACACCTATACATTAGGGCAGGGGTCACCAAGGCGGTGCCCGCGGGCACCAGGTAGCCCGTAAGGACCAGATGAGTAGCCCGCCGGCCTGTTCTAAAAATAGCTCAAATAGCAGCACTTACCAGTGAGCTGCCTCTATTTTTTAAATTGTATTTATTTACTAGCAAGCTGGTCTGGCTTTGCCCGACATTTTTAATTCTAAGAGAGACAAAACTCAAATAGAATTTGAAAATCCAAGAAAATATTTTAAAGACTTGGTCTTTACTTGTTTAAATAAATTCATTATTTTTTTTACTTTGCTTCTCATAACTTTCAGAAAGACAATTTTAGAGAAAAAATACAACCGTAAAAATGATTTTAGGATTTTTAAACACATATACCTTTTTACCTTTTAAATTCCTTCCTCTTCTTTCCTGACAATTTAAATCAATGTTCAAGTAAATTTATTTTTTTTATTGTAAAGAATAATACATTTTAATTTAGTTTTTCATTTTAGCTTCTGTTTTTTCGACGAAGAATATTTGTGAAATATTTCTTCAAACTTATTATGATTAAAATTCAAAAACATTATTCTGGCAAATCTAGAAAATCTGTAGAATCAAATTTAAATCTTATTTCAAAGTCTTTTGAATTTCTTTTAAAATTTTTGTTCTGGAAAATCTAGAAGAAATAATGATTTGTCTTTGCTAGAAATATAGCTTGGTCCAATTTGTTATATATTCTAACAAAGTGTAGATTGGATTTTAACCTATTTAAAACATGTCATCAAAATTCTAAAATTAATCTTAATCAGGAAAAATTACTAATGATGTTCCATAAATTATTTTTTTAAGTTTTTCTCTTCTTTTTTTCCAGTTGAATTTTGAATTTTAAAGAGTCGAAATTGAAGATAAACTGTTTCAAAGTTTAATTGTAATTTTTTTCGTGTTTTCTCCTCTTTTAAACCGTTCAATTAAGTGTAAATATTACTAATTATTAATAATAACATAGAGTTAAAGGTAAATTGAGCAAATTGGCTATTTCTGGCAATTTATTTAAGTGTGTATCAAACTGGTAGCCCTTCGCATCAATCAGTACCCAAGAAGTAGCTCTTGCTTTCAAAAAGGTTGGTGACCCGTGCATTAGGGTAAACAGACAATTTAAATGATATCAATTTGGCTGACCGTAGATATTTCGATTATTGATGACACATTCTCTCTGTGTCCCGCAAACCTGACAACGACCAACTAATAATAATAATAATAATAATAATAATAATAATAATAATAGATTTTATTTGTAAAAAGCACTTTGCGTTGAGCAAACAACCTCAAAGTGCCACAGTGTTAAAAAAAAAAAAAGAAAATAGTAATAATAATAATAATAATACAAGATAATAAAAATAAATAAAATATAAAACTAGAAACAGTCCAATATCTAGAACCAGCATGCATATCTATAAAAATCTATAAAAGGCTTTTTTTTTTTAAAAAGATGGGTTTTTAAGCCTTTTTTAAAAGCATCCACAGTCTGAAGTGCCCTCAGGTGGTCAGGGAGAGCGTTCCACAGACTGGGAGCAACAACTACAACGAACGCGTACTCAACCCAATTTAGCGTAGGAGCTGGCGATACTTGTTTCTTCCAAGTAGCTTTATCACTGGAAGACAAGGAAGGACTAAACATGCTACACTACACTCAGTAGGGGGTCACAAAAAGCAATGCTAACCGGGGCGGGGGGATTTATGCAAGTATCGACAGTGTAAGGAGAATATTTGTTAACCTTGAGGCAGAGTGAACTGTCAATGGGATCTCATCCCATGCGCAGAACATGATGTTCAAGGACAAAACATGAATTCATTATTTTTTTCAAACACACACACTTTGTATCTAGTTTAGGATCCGAAAGAAGAGGTACCAGGAACGAGAGAGTGGACAGATGTGAGTGTGCAACACACAGGCCAAGTTAACTTTCGATTTCGATCCCCACCATGGCGAGCCAGCAACATGGACAAACGCATATGTAGTGAACGACCGTTTTAGAGAAGGCTCCGAACTTTAGACGGCTTTGACTCCTCTCCAGTGCTGGTATTGCTGTTGTTTGTACTCACCATATTTTTTCCAGACTATAAGGCGCACTTAAAATCCTTTCATTTTCTCAAAACTCAAAGGTGCGCCTAATGTACGGAATAATTCTGATTTTGCCTACCTACTTCGAAGCTATTTTACTGTGGTACATGATGTAATGATAAGTGTGACCAGTAGATGGCAGTCACACATAAGTAGACTGCAATATGAGTCAAGTAAACAACACCAAAATGTTATATGTTCCATTGAAAATATAGAACATTACACACGGCGCTCAAAAATCCATCAAAATGTTTTTAGTAGGACTTTGGTAAGCTATGAAGCCGCACCGCTTGATGGATTGTACTGTGCTTCAACAAACCAGTGTTATTATGGTGTGTGTGTAAGGTAAGACAGGAGTCTTTCTGGATCACCAGCTTCCTCTGCTCCACCAAGCTCACACAAAACGGTACCAAAAAAAAAAAACCAGACAAATTTGGGGATATGCATATTTGCCTGTTTCCATGAGCCGAATAGTCCAGAACCAACTGACATATACTGCAAGGGAAAATAATAGCAGCAAGTGTGAATATGTCCTCCAAGGGGGGGGGGGGGAGTGTGTGAATAAACTTGTGAATCTGCAGGGGGGAGGTGGCAATAGCTTGCAGTTTTTAACAGTATGCACAAAAATATACATTCATACCACATTTCTCACCAAAGACTCGGTTGACGCTCGGGCTGCGACTAACGATTATTTTAACAGTTGACGAGTCAGCGATTGTTTTCTCGATTAGTCAAATAGACGATTATTTTTTTATGATCTTCTGTGCATGTTTGAGTTTCCACAACAATGAAAACTAAACCAACATGCAAGATGTCCTGAAAACATGACATTCTGTGCAAAACGTTTATTTCTGTCCAGTGCTGTCAGGGTTGTTTAGCTGCATTTATTTACCATATTATTCCAACTATAAGGCGCACTTAAAGGCCTACTGAGAGCCACTACTAGCGACCACGCAGTCTGATAGTTTATATATCAATGATGAAATCTTAACATTGCAACACATGCCAATACGGCCGGGTTAACTTATCAAGTGACTTTTAAAATTTCCCGGGAAATATCCGGCTGAAACGTCGCGGTATGATGACGTATGCGCGTGACGAAGTCAGAGTAACAGAAGTTATGGTACCCCGTAGAATCCTATACAAAAAGCTCTGTTTTCATTTCATAATTCCAAAGTATTCTGGACATCTTTTGCAATTTGTTTAATGAACAATGAAGGCTGCAAAGAAGACAGTTGTAGGTGGGATCAGTGTATTAGCAGCGGACTACAGCAACACAACCAGGAGGACTTTGTTGGAGCGCTAGCCGCCGACCTCACCTTGACTTCCTACGTCTCCGGGCCGCCAAACGCATCGGGTGAAGTCCTTCGTCCTTCCGCCGATCGCTGGAACGCAGGTGAGCACGGGTGTTGATGAGCAAATGAGGGCTGGCTGGCGTAGGTGGAGAGCTAATGTTTTTAGCATAGCTCTGTGCAGTGCGGTTGCTAAGTTAGCTTCAATGGCGTCGTTAGCACAGCATTGTTAACCTTCGCCAGCCTGGAAAGCATTAACCGTGTATTTACATGTCCACGGTTTAATAGTATTGTTGATTTTCTATCTATCCTTCCAGTCAGGGGTTTATTTTTTTTGTTTCTATATGCAGCTAAAGCACGATGCTATCACGTTAGCTCGTAGCTAAAGCATTTCGCCGATGTATTGTCGTGGAGATAAAAGGCACTGAATGTCCATTTCGCGTTCTCGACTCTCATTTTCAAGAGGATATAGTATCCCAGGTGGTTTAAAATACAAATCTGTGATCTACAATAGAAAAAGGAGAGAGTGTGGAATCCAATGAGCCAGCTTGTACCTAAGTTACGGTCAGAGAGAAAAAAGATACGTCCATCACTGCCTCTCAAGTCCTTCACTGTAACGTTCCTCATCTACGAATCTTTCATCCTCGCTCAAATTAATGGGGTAATCATCACTTTCTCGGTCCGAATCTCTCTCGCTCCATTGTAAACAACGGGGAATTGTGAGGAATACTAGCTCCTGTGACGTCACGCTACTTCCGCTACAGGCAAGGCTTTTTTTATCAGCGAGCAAAAGTTGCGAACTTTATCGTCGATGTTCTCTACTAAATCCTTTCAGCAAAAATATGGCAATATCGCGAAATGATCAAGTATGACACAGAACGGATCTGCTATCCCCGTTTAAATAAAAAAAAACATTTCAGTAGGCCTTTAAATGGCGTCGTTAGCAACAGCATAGTTAAGCTTCGAAACATTCATTTCAGTAGGCCTTTAAAGGCCTACTGAAATGATTTTTTTTATTTAAACGGGAATAGCAGATCCATTCTATGTGTCATACTTGATCATTTCGCGATATTGCCATATTTTTGCTGAAAGGATTTAGTAGAGAAAATCGACGATAAAGTTCGCAACTTTTGCTCGCTGATAAAAAAAAGCCTTGCCTGTAGCGGAAGTAGCGTGACGTCACAGGAGCTAGTATTCCTCACAATTCCCCGTTGTTTACAATGGAGCGAGAGAGATTCGGACCGAGAAAGCGACGATTACCCCATTAGTTTGAGCGAGGATGAAAGATTCGTGGATGAGGAACGTGAGAGTGAAGGACTAGAGTACAGTGCAGGGCGTATCTTTTTTCGCTCTGACCGTAACTTAGGTACAAGCTGGCTCATTGGATTCCACACTCTCTCCTTTTTCTATTGTGGATCACGGATTTGTATTTTAAACCACCTGGGATACTATATCCTCTTGAAAATGAGAGTCGAGAACACGAAATGGACATTCAGTGCCTTTTATGTCCACGACAATACATCGGTGAAGCACTTTAGCTACGGAGCTAACGTGATAGCATCGGGCTTTACTGCATATAGAAACAAAACAAATAAGTCCCTGACTGGAAGGATAGACAGAAGATCAACAATACTATTAAACCATGGAC
Organism: Entelurus aequoreus; assembly: GCF_033978785.1. Taxonomy (NCBI): domain Eukaryota; kingdom Metazoa; phylum Chordata; class Actinopteri; order Syngnathiformes; family Syngnathidae; genus Entelurus; species Entelurus aequoreus. Next base: position 2,826,402 of record NC_084742.1, on the reverse strand, counting down.
ATGTAACGCTTTCCAGCCTGGCGAAGCTTAAACAATGCTGTTGCTAACGACGCCATTGAAGCTAACTTAGCTACGGGACCTCACAGAGCTATGCTAAAAACATTAGCTATCCACCTACGCCAGCCAGCCCTCATCTGCTCATCAACACCCGTGCTCACCTGCGTTCCAGCGATCGACGGAGCGACGAAAGACTTCACCCGATCATCGATGCGGTCGGCGGCTAGCGTCGGATAGCGTCGGATAGCGCGTCTGCTATCCAAGTCAAAGTCCTCCTGGTTGTGTTGCTGCAGCCAGCCGCTAATACACCCATCCCAACTACAGCTTTCTTCTTTGCAGTCTCCATTGTTCATTAAACAAATTGCAAAAGATTCACCAACACAGATGTCCAGAATACTGTGGAATTTTGCGATGAAAACAGAGCTGTTTGTATTGGATACAATGTGTCCGAATACTTCCGTTTCTTGAAGCATCCAAATGGCGATTTATCAACGCAGGAAAATTTACCGACTTAATTTTCATTTATCATCGGCTAATTGACTTATCAAATATCGGCCCATTCCGAGCAATCTGCAGCTTGATATCCATCCGAGTCACATATCCCTGCTTGGCACTCAGCATCAAGGGTTGGAATTGGGGGTTAAATCGCCAAAAATTATTCCCGGGCGCGGCCACCGCTGCTGCTCACTGCTCTCCTCACCTCCCAGAGGGGTGATCAAGGGTGATGGGTCAAATGCAGAGAATAATTTCGCCACACCTCATAATTATGTGTAAGTTATCACACAACTTTAGTATGCTTAAAGTCTGTTGCTACATTTATTAGCTATTGTGCTAAAGCTGTACTTTTTCTATCTGTGCAAGGACAAAACTTCTTGTCTGAGGGGTGGCCTCAGCCGCAGATGTTATCTTTGTTTTAGCCCGCTAACAGCCAAGGACTTCAAGGACCTCAACGAAGATAAGACGACAGCACGCAGGCGAAGCAGAGACAAGGCGAAATCACAAGGCCCCCCCAGCACATTCCGTCACGTATTGTGCGTACTGGAGCTGCTTTGCATGATATGTGTGACCGCTCCTTTTAGAGGCGGCCTCAGTGATGTTGACTGGGGAACTCCTGAATAAATAGAGGGACGCGGGAGCTGTACCTTAGAGCAGTGGTCCCCAACCGTGGATCGATTGGTACCGGGCCGCACAAGAAATTTAAAAAAATAAAATAAAATAAAATATATATATATATTTTTTAATTAAATCAACATAAAAAACACAAGATACTCTTACAATTAGTGCACCAACCCAAAAAACCTCCCTCCCCCATTCACACTCAATCGCACAAAAGGGTTGTTTCTTTCTGTTATTAATATTTCTGGCTCCATCCATCCATCCATCTTCTTCCGCTTATCCGAGGTCGGGCCGCGGGGGCAGCAGCCTAAGCAGGGAAGCCCAGACTTGCCTCTCTCCAGCCACTTCGTCCAGCTCTTCCCGGGGGGATCCCGAGGCGTTCCCAGGCCAGCCGGGAGACATAGTCTTCCCAACGTGTCCTGGGTCTTCCCCGTGGCCTCCTACCGGCCCTAAACACCTCCCTAGGGAGGCGTTCGGGTGGCATTGTGACCAGATGCCCGAACCACCTCATCTGGCTCCTCTCGATGTGGAGGAGCCAGATCTTTCTGGTTGCTACATTATATATCAATACAGTCTGCAGGGATACAGTCCGTAAGCACACATGATTGTATTTTTTTATGACAAAAAAAATAAATAATAAATACTAAACCCCACGCCCCGGTCCGTGGGACAAATTTTCAAGCGTTGACCGGTCCGCAGCTACAAAAAGGTTGGGGACCACTGCTTTAGAGCGTAGGGGGAGACTGTGACTAAGTGTGCAGCTCCATGCGTTCTCCTCATGAGCTAAATTGAACTCTGTCTCTGCATGATTCCTTGCTTCTTGTCTGTTTAATAGATGTTTGAACCTGACAGTGTGTGTGACAATCATTGGTACTTTGACTTAATGAGTGCGGTAAATAATACCATGTAAAAAGTGTAACACTCACAGAAGTGCCATTCTCCTCCTTCTTGATGAGCGACAGCATGCTGGTGAGGATCCGCGCGCACATGACCAGGTCTCTCTGCTCCTGCATGTGGGCCTGCAGGATGCGCAGCACCACCGGCAGCAGGATGCACCTCGATTCTGCAACACGAGACAGGCACATGTAAGCGTACTGTCGTTGTCGTGCTTTCAGGGGCGGTCCCACCTGGGTTGACGTAAAGCTGGCCCTCCACCGTCTTGGCAAGGCACTGCAGTTTGACCGCCTCCAGGGGGCAGTCGGCGTGGACGATGGCGGGCAGGCTGCTCAGCGTCTCCCTGACGAAGCCGGCCACCTCCCGCACCGTGAAGATCTTCAGGAGCTCGCCGTAAACCGCCGGGAAGGTCCGCAGGAAGACCGCCTGCGCAGAGCGGGATTAATGAGTCGACAATTCTATTATTGTCCCTAAAAAGTATTCTTCCTCGCAGCTGAGAGCTCTCTAGCTGAACATTTGCCTGGAATTCAGATTTGAGAGCAGGTTAGCAGATCACATAGCATTACATTGAATATACCATTTTTAATATTATTATTTTTAATGGAAAAAACTTAATCCTATATTCATTATATTATTTTTAGGCATTTTCCTCTTCTTCTATCATTTTTTACTTGTACCTTCATCCTCATTCATATGTATGGGATCTTTGAAGTTTACAGTAATTAAGAGATTATGTATTGCCACTTGCTTCTTTTTCTCTAATGATTTTTTTGTATTGATATTTTGTAATATATTATATAATTAATTTGTATCTTTTTTCTTTTACATATAATCATTTCCCTGCCCGCTACTTTATATACAAATAATACATCCAACTGCATGAATGTTATATATTTACATCCCCAATGTTCATACAAAAAATTCAATAGATATAAATACAAAAGCATAATATTTCTAAAAAATAATTTAATGATTTGAAAAAAAAAATACAAATGAATACAAATATATCAATCTAATGAAATCTAGATGAATAAAAAAATATGTTATATATAGGGCTGCAACAACTAATAGATTAAATCGATTAAAATCGATTGTAAAAATAGTTGGCGATTAATGTAGTCATCGATTCGTTGGATCTATGCTATGCGCATGCGCAGAGGCAATTTTTTAATGTATTTATTATTTTTTTTAATAAACCTTTATTTATAAACTGCAACATGTACAAACAGCTAAGAAACAATAATCAAAATAAGTATGGTGCCAGTATGCTGGTTTTTTTTCCAATAAAATACTGGAAATTATAGAAATTTAGTTTGTCTCTTTTATCCGATTATTAATCGATTTAATCGAAGTAATAATCGACAGATTAATCGATTATCAAATTAATCGTTAGTTGCAGCCCTAGTTATATATATATATAAGTAATTTTAAATAAATATAAGAAATTAAAACTCATGACAAAAATAATAACATGATAACTGCAATAATAATTAGAATTTGCAATTCCGGCACAAATTGCGTGTGGATGCCCTATGGGCACAAGCCGCCGAACTGCCAATACGTGTGAGTGGAACTGAAATGCTTGAATGTCCAGGGTGAGTGGAGTGAGTGGATGTTGGAACGGTTCGAATCGGTTGAGAAATGTGGGATATGGAGAGTTTTGCGTATTGCCCATTTATTTTCAAGGAGGGTAAATTCCTGGTAATTCCGGGTAATCAGGGAATTTTGGGAACCGTGAAACATGTTGGTTTTAATGTCCAGGGTGAGCGGAGTGTGTGGATGCTGGAACGGCTCAAATCGGATGAGAAATTCGGGATATGCAGTCGATTGTATATTTCCCATTCATTGTCAGTGGGGGGAAAATTCCAGGAAAAGCAGGAATTTTGGAAAAGGGAAAACATGTTTTGCGTTCCATATATCGGAAGAGTAGTTTGGGGGGAGTTTAGAACATTGTAGCACTATGATGGCGTTCATTAATTTGAATGGGAATTTCCTGGAAATTTGGGAATTTTGGAAAATATTGATACCAGCACAACAGTCCTAGATGATATGAATGGGTTGGTGTTGGAATTTTTGGAATCGGTTAAAAAAATTTTGACGTAGTAACAGTTTAAATGAAATGGGTATTTTGGAAGTCCTGTAAAATAGGAGCAGGTCAAAAACAGTTGAAACATGTGGACTGTGAAAACTTTCCAGGAATTCCTGGATTTTTTTTTGGACGTTTGAAGTTTGATTGTCCGAGGGGAGGGGAGTTTGTGGCCGGTGGAACAGTTCAAATCGGTTGAGAAAATGTGGGAATTGCGCATGTTAGAAAATTGGCCCATCCATTTTCAATGGGCAAAATATCCCGGAAAACCGGGAACTCTGGGTAATCCGGTATATTTACAAAAAAAATCTAATAAAATTGGGGGGAGCTCATGATTCCCGGTCGAGCCGAAAGTCTTGATACTTGAACAGTTGCGATCATGTTTATTGTGTGACTGCCCAAACAATCACACAATAAACTAGAGAGAGAAAGTAATAAAGTATTCCCCCCTCACAGCATGCAAGCTGTTGCTAGTCTGTCATTTCACGTATTACAGTCCTCTTATTTGTCTCTTGTAATCCTCTCCCTCTACTCTCGTATCTTCCGTTGGGAAACGCCAGGAAGCGGCAACACACTGCAGACCCTCTGCAAGCATGAAATCATGCAATTACACCGCAGCCAAGAAATGTGTGGAGGGAATAGTATTAACACACACACACTATTTATATATGTGTATGACAGTGTTTCAGTAGTGTGTATGAGTGTTTCAGTAGTGTGTGCGAGAGAAAAACATTTCAGTTGTTTATGTGAGAGCAATTCAGTGGTGTGTATAAGAGTGTTTAAGTAGTGTGTATAAGAGTGTTTCAGTAGTGTGTGTGAGAGATATATGTTTCCATTGTTTATGTGAGAGCATTTCAGTAGTGTGGATAAGAGTGTTTCAGTAGTGTGTATGAGAGTGTTTCAGTAGTGTGTGTGAACAAAAACATTACAGTTGTTTATGTGAGAGCATTTCAGTGCTGTGTATAAGAGTGTTTCAGTAGTGTGTATGAGTGTTTCAGTAATGTGTATAAGAGTGTTTCAGTAGTGTGTGTGAGAAAAACATTTCAGTTGTTTATGTGAGAGCATTTCAGTGGTGTGTATAAGAGTGTTTCAGTAGTGTGTATGAGAGTGTTTCAGTAGTGTGTGTGAGAGAAAAACATTTCAGTTGTTTATGTGAGAGCATTTCAGTAATGTGTGTGAGAGAAAAACATTTAAGTTGTTTATGTGAGAGCATTTCAGTAGTGTGTGTGAGAGAAAAACATTTCCGTTGTTTATTTGAGAGCATTTCAGTAGTGTGTATAAGAGTGTTTCAGTAGTGTGTATAAGAGTGTTTCAGTAGTGTTTATGAGAGTGTTTCGGTAGTGTGTGTGAGAGTGTTTCAGTAGTGTGAATGAGAGTATTTCAGTAGTGTGAATGAGAGTGTTTCAGTAGTGTGAATGAGAGTATTTCAGTAGTGTGAATGAGAGTGTTTCAGTAGTGTGTGTGTGAGAGAAAAACATTTCCGTTGTTTATGTGAGAGCATTTCAGCAGTGTATGTAAGAGGTAATTCTAAATAATGTCCCTAACGGCTCCTCATACAAACGTACAATATTAACACACTGCACACACGCACACACGCACACACACACACGCACACACACACACGCACACACACACACACGCACCTGCGTCTGCGCCACCGGACTTGTGCTTTTGTTTTCCTGCGAGAGGAAGAAGCGGATGGACATGAAGAGCTCGTGGATGCAGACGCGGAACTCCTCCTCGCTCTGGCCTCCCGTTGCCAGGGAGAAGAGGCGGCGGGACTGAATGATGTACTTGAAAATGTACTCGCTGGCCTGGAGAAGAGCAGCAACATCACACTTGTTTAAAACAACAACAACACAATAATACCAAGTAACAGAGGGCGTCTCACCTTGAGGACCTGCTGGATGTGATCCTGATGCTCGGCGTCCACAATGCGGTCCACGTACCACTTTAGGACTTTGATCAGGTCCCTTGGAAACACATCACCATTAACTTCCTGTTTATTTTACTGCTGTGTGTGTGTGTGTGTGTGTGTGTGTGTGTGTGTGTGTGTGTGTGTGTGTGTGTGTGTGTGTGTGTGTGTGTGTGTGTGTGTGTGTGTGCACAAAGACCTGGTAAATAACACTGTGTCTTGGCAGCTACACAAAATGTGACGCCTGAGGGTGCACAGCTATTTTTTTTGCCCACCAGGGGGCACCATCCACATTGTGTTCACACCATGTCATCCCAATACAGTAGAAATAACAATATAGGACAGGGCCGCACACTGAACAATTAAAACATGTGGGGGCCTTTTAGGTATTTTTTATTTTCAAAAACAATACAATATCTAGTTTTTTTTCAATTTTCAGGGCTCCCCTCATGTTTGGTCCTGGGCACCCAGAGGGGGCTCAGTCAATATAAATAAATATATATATATATATATATATATATATATATATATATATATATATATATATATATATATATATATAAAGTTTGGACACACCTTCTCATTCACAACACAACTGATGGTCCCAACCCCATTGATAAAGCAGGAAATGCCACTAATCAACCCTGATAAGGCACACTTGTGAAGTGAAAGGTGACTATCTCTTGAAGCTCATCAAGAGAATGCCAAGAGTGTGCAAAGCAGTAATCAGCGCAAAGGTTGGCTATTTTGAAGAAACATGTTTTTAGTTATTTCACCTTTTTTTTGGTTAATTACATAACCCCACATGTGTTTATTCATACTTTTGATGCCTTCAGTGACAATCTACAAAGTAAATAATCATGAATATATATATATATATATATATATATATATATATATATATATATATATATATATATATATATATATATATATATATTGTCTTTTTTTTTTTTTTCATTTGTTGTTATAATTTTTTAAATATTCAACACTTAAATTCCTGGATCAACTTTAGGTTTATTTGTCAATATAATAGTTTATTTATGTGTTTATGCCCTTTTGGTCAAAACCTTGCTTTCATTGACAAAAATCCAAAACAGGCAATATTCGTGGAATATTTCATGTAAAATAATTGGACCTTCAAATAGATCAATAATTCAAAACACTGGTTTTAATTCATTATTATTTTTTGAGCCATGACATTTAAATAAAAAATGTAAAAAAAAGTCCCACTAAATTTCTTCGGGATCCAAGAGGACCCCACTCATAAAAGTGTTGAAAATAAATCGTACATTTTTTTATTTTTTTTTACTTTGAATCTCTAGATCAAATTCAGGTTTATCCGTCATTTTTAATATTTGTTTATGGTTTTTTTTTTCTTTATGCCCTTTTTGTCATATACATACTTACACAAAATAAACAAATATTTATTTTGATTCATTATTATTTTTGAGCAATAACAGCTTAAAAAAAACAACCCTGCATGGCAGCTTTGTGTTATTAGAGTCAAAATTGAAACAATTTCTCGTTACATTACATCTTTTATTCCACATTTTTATGTTTATTAATTTTTAATAATATTTTTCGAATGTGCTGCGGGCCGCAAATGGCGGCACTTTGGAAACCGCAGCTATGGGGTGACATTGTGATGTCACATGACGTGTACCTGTATGACAGAGCCCCTGCAAAGTGGCTCTCAATGTAAGTGTCCATCACAGGCTTGAAGTGCTGGAATTTGCTGTCCTGCAGAAGGTTGATGATGTGAACCTGAGACAAGAAGACACAGGAAGTATTAATGACACAACAAAGGATGTGTCATTCACGTTTTACGGTCAATGCAGAGCAGATTCAAGTGTGTGTGTGTCGAACATTATCTAACTCTCCCTGTCCTTATTCCACAGTGCCAAGTGGCCAATGAAACAGCAATGTGGTCATCCTGGGCTGCGCTCACACTCGTGGTCCAGTACTCGGACTGCAACCAACCACAAATTAAAAATATACACTTGGTGCACACTTTGGCACGGCTCACTCGGGTGTTTTTCTCCTGGGCTGCGCAGAGAAGAACATGAGCAAAAATTAAGGACTTGATTGAACGAGACTTAAGTAAAATATTTCAAAGAAAAATGTCATCTGCTCAGTTCAATACAGAATATAATTGAATAGGCTTGTATTGTCCCTTCTCACCAAAAACAACACCATTCAAAAATAAAATAGAAAATATTATTTTCCGCGAGAAAGGAAAAAAACATTGCGCGTCGACACATCAAACCTTATCAGCCACGACAAAATGTTGTGCAAGCCTAAGGAAAAAAAAGTCATTGGAAAAAGGTGTGCACCAACTCCAGCTAAACCTACATTTGAAAAATAATACAATACTTTTTGCCTGCTATTCGCATGGAATGAACACATTTCACGAGGAGGGGGGAAAAAAACATTAAGCGTCAACACATCGAACCTTATCAGCCACCTGAAACCCCAGCATTGCTATAACGATGTTTTAAAAGCCTAAAAAAAAAAACCTATCCCAAAGCCATCAGAAAAGAAAGGCGTGCACAAACTACAGTTGATAATAAATAATACAGGGTCAGTATGGTAGTTCTGCCTAGCAACAAGTGACCTCATAAACAGGAAGCAATGGTGCATCACTGTTTCTTTCATTTGTTCATCTCGTGTAGGACTTCTTTACGGTTTCAGAGGAAGACATGTTGCATGCTATTCGCACAAAATGTTCTGCAAACATTCCGCCAGAAGGAGAAAAAAGACATTACGCTTCAACACATCGAACCTTATCAGCCACCTGAAAACTTAGCACTGCTACGATGTTTTTTTTAAAGCCTAAAAAAAAAAAAAAAACTGTCCCAAAGCCATACGAAAAGAAAGGCGTGCACAAACTACAGTTGATAATAAATAATACAGGGTCAGTATGGTAGTTCTGCCTAGCAACAAGTGACCTCATAAACAGGTCACATTGAGGCATCACAATTTATTTCATTTGATCATCTCGTGTAGGACTTCTTTACGGTTTCAGAGGAAGACATTTTGCATGCTATTCGCACAAAATGTTCTGCAAACATTCCGCCAGAAGGAAAAAAAGACATTGTGCTTCAACACATCGAACCTTATCAGCCACCTGAAAACCTAGCATTGCTGCAATGTTTTATTAAAGCCTAAAGAAAAAAAAGCTGTCCCAAAGCCATCCAAAAAGAAAGGCGTGCACAAACTACAGTTGATAATAAATAATACAGGGTCAGTATGGTAGTTCTGCCTAGCAACAAGTGACCTCATAAACAGGAAGCAATGGTGCATCACTGTTTCTTTCATATGTTCATCACATGTAGGACTTCTTCACTGTTTCAGGGGAAGACATTTTGCATGCTATCCGCACAAAATGCTCTGCAAACATTCCGCCAGAAGGGAAAAAAAGACATTGCGCATCAACACATCGAACCTTATGAGCCACCTGAAAACCTAGCATTGCTACGATGTTTTTTTAAAGCCTAAAAAAAAAAAAGCTGTCCTCGAAGATATACGAAAAGAAAGGCGTGCACAAACTACAGTTGATAATAAATAATACAGGGTCAGTATGGCAGTTCTGCCTAGCAACAAGTGACCTCATAAACAGGAAGCAATGGTGCATCACTGTTTCTTTCATTTGTTCATCACATGTAGGACTTCTTTACGGTTTCAGAGGAAGACATTTTGCATGCTATTTGCACAAGATGTTCTGCAAACATTGCGCGAGAAGCGAGAAGGGAAAAAAGACATTGCGCTTCAACACATCGAACCTTATCAGTCACCTGAAACCCCGGCATTGCTACGATGTTTTAAAAGCCTAAATAAAAGCTTTCCCGAAGCCATCCAAAAAGAAAGGCGTGCACAAACTACAGTTGATAATAAATAATACAGGGTCAGTATGGCAGTTCTGCCTAGCAGCAAGTGACCTCATAAACTGGTAGCAATGGTACATCACTGTTTCTTTCATTTGTTCATCTCGTGTAGGACTTCTTCACGGTTTCAGAGGAAGACATTTTGCATGCTATCCGCACAAAATGTTCTGCAAACATTCCGCCAGAAGGGAAAAAAAGACATTGCGCTTCAACACATCGAACCTTATCAGCCACCTGAAAACCTAGCATTGCTGCAATGTTTTATTAAAGCCTAAGAAAAAAAAGCTGTCCCAAAGCCATCCGAAAAGAAAGGCGTGCACAAACTACAGTTGATAATAAATAATACAGGGTCAGTATGGTAGTTCTGCCTAGCAACAAGTGACCTCATAAACAGGTCGCATTGGTGCATCACTGTTTCTTTCATTTGTTCATCTGGTGTAGGACTTCTTTACGGTTTCAGAGGAAGACATGTTGCATGCTATTCGCACAAAATGTTCTGCAAACATTCCGCGAGAAGGGAAAAAAAGACATTGCGCTTCAACACATCAAACTTTATCAGCCACCTGAAAACCTAGCATTGCTACAACGATGTTTTAAAAGCCTAAAAAAAAATAAACTGTCCCAAAGCCATACGAAAAGAAAGGCGTGCACAAACTACAGTTGATAATAAATAATACAGGGTCAGTATGGTAGTTCTGCCTAGCAACAAGTGACCTCATAAACAGGTCGCATTGATGCATCACAATTTATTTCATTTGTTCATCTCGTGTAGGACTTCTTTACGGTTTCAGAGGAAGACATATTGCATGCTAGTCGCACAAAATGTTCTGCAAACATTCCGCCAGAAGGAGAAAAAAGACATTACGCTTCAACACATCGAACCTTATCAGCCACCTGAAAACTTAGCACTGCTACGATGTTTTTTTTAAAGCCTAAAAAAAAAAAAAAAAACTGTCCCAAAGCCATCAGAAAAGAAAGGTGTGCACAAACTACAGTTGATAATAAATAATACAGGGTAAGTATGGTAGTTCTGCCTAGCAACAAGTGACCTCATAAACTGGTCGCATTGATGCATCACAATTTATTTCATTTTTTCATCTCGTGTAGGACTTCTTTACGGTTTCAGAGGAAGACACTTTGCATGCTATTCGCACAAAATGTTCTGCAAACATTCCGCCAGAAGGGAAAAAAAGACATTGCGCTTCAACACATCAAACCTTATCAGCCACCACAAAATGTTCTGCCAGGCTAAGAAGAAAAAAGCTGTCGCAAAGCCATTGGAAAAAGGTTTGCACAAACTCCAATTAAACCTACATTTGAAAAATAATACAATATTTTTTGCGTGCTATTCGCATGCAATGCACACATTTCAGGAGGAGAAAAAACACTGCCCTTCAACACATCGAACCTTATCAGTCACCTGAAACCCCAGCATTGCTACAACAATGTTTTAAAAGCCTAAAAAAATAAAGCTATCCCAAAGCCATCAGAAAAGAAAGGCGTGCCCAAACTACAGTTGATAATAAATAATACAGGGTCAGTATGGCAGTTCTGCCTAGCAACAAGTGACCTCATAAACAGGAAGCAATGGTGCATCGCTGTTTCTTTCATTTGTTCATCACATGTAGGACTTCTTTACGGTTTCAGAGGAAGACATTTTGCATGCTATCCGCACAAAATGTTCTGCAAACATTCCGCCAGAAGGGAAAAAAAGACATTGTGCTTCAACACATCGAACCTTATCAGCCACCTGAAAACTTAGCACTGCTACGATGTTTTTTTAAAGCCTAAAAAAAAAAAAAAAACTGTCCCAAAGCCATACGAAAAGAAAGGCGTGCACAAACTACAGTTGATAATAAATAATACAGGGTCAGTATGGCAGTTCTGCCTAGCAACAAGTGACCTCATAAACAGGTAGCATTGGTGCATCACTGTTTCTTTCATTTGTTCATCTGGTGTAGGACTTCTTCACTGTTTAAGAGGAAGACATGTTGCATGCTATTCGCACAAAATGTTCTGCAAACATTCCGCGAGAAGGGAAAAAAAGACATTGCGCTTCAACACATCAAACTTTATCAGCCACCTGAAAACCTAGCATTGCTACAACGATGTTTTAAAAGCCTAAAAAAAAAAGCTATCCCAAAGCCATCCGAAAAGAAAGGCGTGCACAAACTACAGTGGATAATAAATAATACAGGGTCAGTATGGTAGTTCTGCCTAGCAACAAGTGACCTCATAAACAGGTAGCATTGGTGCATCACTGTTTCTTTCATTTGTTCATCTCGTGTAGGACTTCTTCACTGTTTCAGAGGAAGACATGTTGCATGTTATCCGCACAAAATGTTCTGCAAACATTCCGCCAGAAGGGAAAAAAAGACATTGCGTTTCAACACATCGAACCTTATCAGCCACCTGAAAACCTAGCATTGCTACGATGTTTTTTTAAAGCCTAAAAAAAAAAAGCTGTCCCAAAGCCATCCGAAAAGAAAGGCGTGCACAAACTACAGTTGATAATAAATAATACAGGGTCAGTATGGTAGTTCTGCCTAGCAACAAGTGACCTCATAAACAGGAAGCAATGGTGCATCACTGTTTCTTTCATTTTTTCCTCGACAAACAGATGGACATCACACAAAACGCAGACAAATCAGTCAGCCCGCCAGACCGTTTCATCCCTCCTATCGCCACGTCGGCCGCGTGCTCCGAGATAAAAGATCGCTCTCGTGGCCGGCGCGGCGTGACCGTGGCGAGATTGCTTCACCGGGTGTTCTTACCAGCGAGTCGAACACCTTGAGTCCGTATCTCTGGGAGCTCTCGTCCAGGATGCCAAAAAGAGTGTCCAAGGTGTCCTGTAGGAACTGCCACAAAAGGAAGAAGAGTCGATCAAGCCAGCCATAATCAATCCCCAGCTGCGAGCGCGGCGTCCTTACTTTGACAATCTCCGAGCCGTCGATCTCCTTCAGCTTGGAGAGGCTGTCGTTGATCCTCTCCGGGTGCGCTCGCCACTTCAACAGGTCCAGCATGTCGCCTGAGGAGAAGGAATAAAAAATAAAAAATAAAAAACATGTGTGAGGTGACAAGCCACAAAGTAACATGGCCACTACGCCCCTCGGCGGGGAGCGGGAAACATCACCGCCGCCTTCAATTACGCCGCCCGAAGTGACGGGAATCCAAACAAAGGTTGACGTTTTCACGTTGAGAGATAAGAAGGCATCTCCCCGAGTCCCCGCGCATGAATAAAACATGGCTGCCGTGAAGTCTTTTAGCTGACTCTTTAAATTCAGGTTAAAAACAAAACGTCAAAAACCGGATTTTTACAAAAGAACCCACAGTGTGCTTTTATTAAAGCAACAGTAAGTGTCAGTCGAAGTTATCACAAAACTTTGTGTTACATTGAGTAGCTGTCTTTGATCCTACCAAGCAGAAGGCGTACGGTGGGAGCGACATGAAGGCGTCGGTTTCTTTCTTCTATCGTAATCCGTCTTGACCCGAGATCTACAAAAGCGGAGAGGAAGCAGAGCCTGACTCCCCTCCAGGCACCTTGTCTTTGAACTGTTTGTGATAAGGGCGATGGCTGTTTACGACCCCCCTCCCTTAGAAACAGCTGTTGCCATGTAATCGGGCAAAGTCCAAATAAAAGAGGAGGCGTACAATCTTTCGTCAGAGCGTGGTGACACTGTGCAAGGGCACAGGTGTACGCGTTTCTCCTCAATTGAGCCACATTGAATTCCTTGCTTCTTTGTTTGTTTAATAAATGTCATCAGTGTTTGAGCCTGACAGTAAGTAACAGTGACTTCCTTTTGACTTTCATCCAAAACGACATAAAAAAAAGAGTTTGAGTTGATTTGGAACATGCAAGCATACAACCTGATACATCACAATTTCCAGTTCCTCTTTTCAACATGTTCGAAAAGGAGTAGGAAGAAGCAGAGCTTATTTTAATCCTACCCCTTTTCTTTTACATAGCAGTCGCTAAAACTTTTGTTCACTTCCTGTTCTCAATTTATTCACAACATACTCCATAAGTAATCACAATAAAAAATAAATAAATAATAATTAGTGAAGTAAGTTACATTTCATATAGTGAGATGAGTAAGATTATCTAGAAAATGAATGGATGAATGAAATAAATTCAGAATGTTTATCATCATTGCCATCATAGTGCAGTCTCTGTGTATCTCTTATGTTTGACTGCCATCTACTGGTTACACTTATCATATCACCATGTACCAAATAAAATACATTAGGCGAACTGTCGAGTTTTGAGCAAAAAAAAGGATTTTAAGTGCGCCTTATAGTCGGAATAATATGGTAAATAAATGCAGCTAAACAACCCTGACAGCACTGGACAGAAAAAAACGTTTTGCACAGAACAGTGTTTCCCACACATTCATTTATTTGTGGCGGCCCGCCACGAAAGAATTACGTCCGCCACAAATAAAAAAAATATTTAAAAAAATAATAAATAATAATAATTTTTTTTTCTTTTATTTTATTCTTTTTTGTCCTCTCCAGCTTCTCAGGCAAATCATATAGTTGGTGTAGATGCCCATATCGGCTGTTCACATTTACTTTACAAAAGAGAAGTGTAGGATACTTCTCTTGTTGCCTTATTTGTATTTGACTTTATTAAATGTATTTCTATTAGAAACACAACATGTGTATATAACAAAGGGTGCAAAGTCTGCAGGCAGTAGGAAACACATGGTTAAGTGTAGGGAGTAAAACTGATGGCAGTCTAAAGTTCAAGATTTTTGGAGCTCTTTGTTCAGTGGATCAGATGTTTGATGAAGCTCTGTGTCTATCTACCACCACTACTGTTTTCTGTTTATTTGTTACTGACTGTGGCAGGACACCTGTTTCACTTTATGTTGCTGGTAAATAATATGCTTGTAGTAGTAGGCTAAAGTTAAATTATTTAGTATGCACTAATTAAAGGGGCAGAGCTTTATGAGGCATTTTAGCTTTTATATTTCATAAGATATATTTTTTGTAAGAACCACAATTAATAAATATATTTCAGTGAATAACTTATTGTTCAAATCTGTATATAAATATGTGCATAAAGTGTTGTAATTATATTGTAAAATGGATGGACGTTTAAAACAAAACTGTTGTTATTAATTAGTAAGTATACATTTTTTGAGCCTTTTTAGAGAAAATCATATCATTGTAGTAAATTATGCAAATTACTCGATGATGTCATGGTGACCACGCCCATAGCCACGCCCCCACAGGTATCTTGGCAGTTTATGGGAAACACTGCAGAATGTCATGTTTTCAGGACATCTTGCATGTTGGTTGTTGTGGAAACTCAAACATGCACAGCAGATCCTAAAAAAAATAATCGTCTATTTGACTAATCGAGAAAACAATCGCTGACTCGTCAACTGTTAAAATAATCGTTAGTCGCAGCCCGAGCGTCAACCGAGTCTTTGGTGAGAAATGTGGTATGAATGTATATTTTTGTGCATACTGTTAAAAACTGCAAGCTATTGCAGATTCACAAGTTTATTCACACACTCCCCCCCCCCCCCCCCCCCCCCCCGCTTGGAGGACATATTCACACTTGCTGCTATTATTTTCCCTCGCAGCATATGTCAGTTGGTTCTGGACTATTCGGCTCATGGAAACAGGCCAATAAGGACACGCACAACAATATGCAAATCCCCAAATTTGTTGTTTTGTTTTTTTTCCGGTACCGTTTTGTGTGAGCTTGGTGGAGCAGAGGAAGCTGGTGATCCAGAAAGACTCCTTGGTGCCTTTCAGAGTCTGGTTGTTGGACGGGACGTTGGCCTTGGAGAAAGGGAGCTTCAGATAGCGCGTGCAGTCGGCCAAATTGCTGTTCTCTTCACACTGGGAACGTAAGAAGGGGACAATATTTTGCGGTTAGACCTGAATTGTCAGTCTGCTAAATATGTGCCATTGCCAGCAAATAACAAGTATAAATGACCTGTTAAATGTATTTATAAAGCAATGTGTCCTGTACATGAATATAATTGCATGTTCATTAAATACAATGCAAAAGGTTAAGTTAAACTCATTTACACACTGCAAAAACGGAACAAATAAGGGTGATATTTGCTTATTTTCTGTCTGATAAGATAATTCTTCTTAAGCAGATTTTATGTTAGAGTCTTTTACTTGTTTTAAGGGTTTTGGTCCTAAATGATCTCAGTAAGATATTACAGCTTGTTGCTGAGATGTTATGACCTATATTGAGTAAAACATGCTTGAAACTAGAATATCAACTGTTGCAAAGCTGTGTCATTTTCAAAGTAATACTTTCTTATTTCATGCATGAACAAAAAAATCATGACTTTGACACAATTGTGTCTCATAATTCAAACAGATGACAGCCAAATGGACTTTGCGGTTTTATTTTCAATGAAACAATAGAAAAAATAGGTACTCATATAGTAGTACAGTTGGCACAGTACAGTAAACGGACAGTTAATATTTAAACATGTGACATTTCAAACTATTTTGAACAGAAATAGTTCATGCACATTCAGATAAATTATTCAAAATGACAATAAAAAAAAAATTTGGCTGGGGGCCGGGCTATGTATATATATATATATATGTGTGTGTATATATATATACACTACCGTTCAAAAGTTTGGGGTCACATTGAAATGTCCTTATTTTTGAAGGAAAAGCACTGTACTTTTCAATGAAGATAACTTTAAACTAGTCTCAACTTTAAAGAAATACACTCTATACATTGCTAATGTGGTAAATGACTATTCTAGCTGCAAATGTCTGCTTTTTGGTGCAATATCTACATAGGTGTATTTCCAGCAACTATCACTCCAGTGTTCTAATGGTACAATGTGTTTGCTCATTGGCTCAGAAGGCTAATTGATGATTAGAAAACCCTTGTGCAATCATGTTCACACATCGGAAAACACTTTAGCTCGTTACAGAAGCTACAAAACTGACCTTCCTTTGAGCAGATTGAGTTTCTGGAGCATCACATTTGTGGGGTCAATTAAACGCTCAAAATGGCCAGAAAAAGAGAACTTTCATCTGAAACTCGACAGTCTATTCTTGTTCTTAGAAATGAAGGCTATTCCACAAAATTGTTTGGGTGACCCCAAACTTTTGAACGGTAGTGTGTATATATATATATATATATATATATATATATATATATATATATATTAGGGCTGCAACAACTAATCGATTAAATCGATTAATATCGATTATAAAAATAGTTGCCGATTAATTTAGTCATTGATTCGTTGGATATATGCTATGCGCATGCGCAGAAGCTTTTTAAAAAAAAATTATTATTATTTTTTTTTTTTAATAAACCTTTATTTATAAACTGCAACATGTACAAACAGCTGAGAAACAATAATCAAAATAAGTATGGTGCCAGTATGCTGTTTTTTTCCAATAAAATACTGGAAATGATAGAAATGTAGTTTGTCTCTTTTATCCGATTATTAATCGATTTAATCGAAGTAATAATCGACAGATTAATCGATTATCAAATTAATCGTTAGTTGCAGCCCTAATATATATATATATATATATATATATATATATATATATATATATATATATATATATATATATATATATATATATATATATATATATATATATATATATATATATTAGGGCTGCAACAACTAATCGATTAAAATCGATTATAAAAATAGTTGCCGATTAATTTAGTCATCGATTCATTGGATCTATGATATGCGCAGAAGCTTTTTAAAATTTTTTTTTTTTTTTTTAATAAACCTTTATTTATAAACTGCAACATGTAAAAACAGCTGAGAAACAATAATCAAAATAAGTATGGTGCCAGTATGCTGTTTTTTTCAATAAAATACTGGAAAGGATAGAAATGTAGTTTGTCTCTTTTATCCGATTATTAATCGATTAATCGAAGTAATAATCGACAGATTAATCGATTATCAAATTAATCGTTAGTTGCAACAACTAATCGATTAAATTGATTAAAATCGATTATAAAAATAGTTGCCGATTAATTTAGTCATCGATTCATTGGATCTATGATATGCGCATGCGCAGAAGCTTTTTTTTTTTAAAAAAAAATGTTTTTTTTTTTTTTTTTTTTTTTAATAAACCTTTATTTATAAACTGCAACATGTACAAACAGCTGAGAAACAATAATCAAAATAAGTATGGTGCCAGTATGCTGTTTTTTTCAATAAAATACTGGAAAGGATAGAAATTTAGTTTGTCTCTTTTATCCGATCATTAATCGATTAATCAAAGTAATAATCGACAGATTAATCGATTATCAAATTAATCGTTAGTTGCAGCCCTAATATATATATATATATATATATATATATATATATATATATATATATATATATATATATATATATGTATGTATATATATATATATATATATATATATATATATATTCCTCACGCACTAATTGACTAAAAGAGCACACACTTGGCGCGATGATGTCATGTTATCGATGGAAAAATGCATTTTTAGACAATATGGGACAAGCGGTAGAAAATGGATGGATGGATGATTTGCCTGAGCGGCTAGGAGACCCCGAGAGTAACAAGCGGTTGCCTCGTTGCCTTTCCATTAAGAACAATAAACTAGTTTTTAGTATAAGTTTGCTGGTTTCAAGAAATGCGGCCCCCAACTCAAAAAGTTCTGGGACCGCTGCTCTAGCTGCTTGACCATCGTGTGAATTAAGCCGCCAAGAAGAGAAAACGGATATGACTCCATATGCAACCCGGCTATTAGATGTAGAGTTGAAAAAAGGACATTTATTTTGAAAAGATTAAACTTAAATTACGATTTCTCCTGCTGCGAGTGCTTCTTTTCTTGGCGTCTAACGTTGCCAGTTGCTGTTATACAATCACAGAAGGGGGAAGAAGCCGTTGTTGTTTTATTGATCGAGCGCGCTTTGGCTGCTTGGGCTCCGAAGCCGGAGCCCGTCGGACTGCTGCTTCAGCGTCTATTTTGGGTCTGCGGAGAAACTAGGCCACGCGAGTTTTCATTCAGCTCGCCGGAAACTTTCATCTGACATTCGCGGGCGGAAAGTCAAGGAAAAGGATTGGACAATGCTCCTAATGGCCTGCAGCCGGGAGGAGAGTAAAAAAAAACAAAAAAAGAAAGAAAAATCAGACGTTTGGTCGCTGTTGTGCCCCGCAGCTGACAAATGAATCAATGCAGTCTGCGCGTCACCGTGCACACACCCTTGGCCTGCAGCTGGCGACGCAGTCTGCAATTACAGCCAAGCAGGAACGTTTTATTTGTGTGTCTTTGCAAGGCTGTAATACAAACCCCGTTTCAATATGAGTTGGGAAATGGTGTCAGATGTAGGGATGATGTTTGATAAGGAATTATCGAGTTCGAGCCTATTATCGAATCCTCTTATCGAACCAATTCCTTATCGATTCTCTTATCGAGTCCAGATAGGTTATTGCATATGGGAAAAAAAACACAATATTTGGTTTAACAAAAGCTCACTTTTATTATATAATAAAAAAAATAAAATCTAATAAATAAATAAATATTGACTGTTACCCACCTAAAAAAATAAAAATAAAAAAAATAAATATTGACTGTTGTTACCCAAAGTATATTAAGTGGGATTTTTCAGAGAAACAAATATATACAGTAACACAAAAACAAGCTGTCTCTGTGATCACTATAGGTGTATAAATAATAATATAGTGTTAAATAAAATCAGTCCCTTGGGCACAAAACTGAAAATAATACAGCTCTCCAAAAAGTGCACTTCTGCTGCTATTGGAACATAACTGTTTGTTATGATGCTTTAACATTTTTGCACTTTATTTCTTTATTGAAAGAACATTCTATGAAGAGAAAAGTTCTTAGCAAATGTGGTTACAATGCTAAAAAAAATGAAAAGTTAAAGCTCAAAAAAGAAATACACTTTATTGAGTTAACATTATTTCTTTATAGGAGGAAAAACCAATCAATCAATCAATGTTTATTTATATAGCCCCAAATCACAAGCGTCTCAAAGGGTTGCACAAGCCACAACGACATCCTCGGTACAGAGCCCACATACGGGCAAGGAAAAACTCACCCCAGTGGGACGTCGGTGAATGACTATGAGAAACCTTGGAGAGGACCGCATATGTGGGTAACCCCCCCCCCCTCTAGGGGAGACCGAAAGCAATGGATGTCGAGTGGGTCTGACATAACATTGTGAAAGTCCAGTCCACAGTGGATCCAACACATCAGCGAGAGTCCAGTCCACAGCGTGGACAGCGTGTTATGAGCGAGAGAATATAACAACTACACTACCCAGCATGCAACGGGAGTTACGAGCATGCGCGGTAGCCCCGAAAAGTGTTGCATGTTGCCACGATGTGAAAGTAAACGTCAAGAACTCAGCCAACACGCCTCGTCTGCATTATTTATAATTAGACAGACAACACATCTACAGTGTGATTTTGTTTTGTTTACAAGGAAAGAAAAACAAAAGTTAAAAAAGGGAGATGTGTTGTATATATATGTATGTGCTGCAGTGTTGTATATATATGTATGTACTGCAGTGTTGTATATATATGTATGTGCTGCAGTGTTGTATATATATGTATGTGCTGCAGTGTTGTATATATATGTATGTGCTGCGGTTGTTTTAAGAACGTTGCGACAGCTGCCGTAAAGGAGGTGCGTTGCTAGCCTGGTTGCTATGTTTCCGGTTGGTCGTAAAAGTGTTGGTCATGTGTTTGTAGTCTGCTCAAATCTCTCAGTAAAGTTATTCGATGGACGATAGCTTTTGTTTTGAACTTTATTACACCTTGGAGCGCTTTTTCCCGTCCATTTTTTTCCTGCTTTCCCTATCTGCGCCTAATGACTGAGCTACGTGACGTCATTTCTTGTGATGTCCCACGGAGCATTTCTGGTCGGGACGGGATTCGAATAAAGAATCAACTCTTTTCCTTTACTATAGTGGTCTCGATAACGGGTACCGGTTCTCAAAAAGGGATTCGAGTCCGAGGACTCGGTTCTTTTCTTATCAAACAACCGGGAAAACCGGTTTCGAGTATCATCCCTAGTTAGATGTAAATATAAACGGAATACAATGATTTGCAAATCCTTTTCAAGCCATATTCAGTTGAATATGACAGTGTTTTTCAACCTTTTCTGAGCCAAGGCACATTTTTTTCATTTGAAAAATTTCGAGGCAAACCACGAGCAGAAAACATAAAAAAATTCAACTCAGCAGCCAATATTGACAATAAAAAGTTATTCTCACAATTGTTGGATATTCAAACCATAACCAACCATGCTTCACTATAGCTCTTGTCTCAAAGTAGGTGTACTGTCACCATCTGTCACATCACGCCGTGACTTCTTTGGAGTTTTTTGGTGTTTTTTGTTCTTGTCTTGCGCTCCTATTTTGATGTTCATTGTCATGTCATGTACGGATGTACTTTGTGGACGCCGTCTGCGGCTCCACACGCTGTAAGTCTTTGCTGTCGTCCAGCAATCTGTCAACAACAACACATCATTTGCAGACTATAATTACTGGTTTGCAAAAAAATATTTTTTTAACCCAATTAGGTGAAATGACATAATCTTCCACGGCACACCAGACAATATCTCACGGTGCACTAGTGTGCCGCGGCACAGTGGTTGAAAAACACTGGAATATGCTACAAAGACAACATATTTGATGTTCAAACTTTTTTTTGTGCAAATAACCATTAACTTTAGAATTTGATGGCAGCAACACGTGACAAAGAAGTTGGGAAAGGTGGCAATAAATACTGATAAAGTTGAGGAATGCTCATCAAACACTTATTTGGAACATCCCACAGGTGAACAGGATAATTGGGAACAGGTGGGTGCCATGATTGGGTATAAAAGCAGCTTCCATGAAATGCTCAGTCATTCACAAACAAGGATGGGGCGAGGGTCACCACTTTGTCAACAAATGCCTGAGCAAATTGTTGAACGGTTTAAGAAAAACCTTTCTCAAGCAGCTATTGCAAGGAATTTAGGGATTTCACCATCTACGCTCCGTAATATCATCAAAGGGTTCAGAGAATCTGGAGAAATCACTGCACATAAGCAGCTAAGCCCGTGACCTTCCATCCCTCAGCTTGTACTGCATCAACAAGCCACATCAGTATGTAAAGGATATCACCACATGGGCTCAGGAACACTTCAGAAACCCACTGTCAGTAACTACAGTTGGACTGTTGAACAACTTAAGCTGTACATCAAGCAAGAATGGGAAAGAATTCCACCTGAGAAGCTTCAAAAATGTGTCTCCTCAGTTCCCAAACCTTTACTGAGTGTTGTTAAAAGGAAAGGCCATGTAACACAGTGGTGAACATGCCCGTTCCCAACTACTTTGGCACGTGTTGCAGCCATGAAATTATAAGTTAATTATTATTTGCAAAATGACGTCATAACATCTACGGCTTTTAGAGAGTAGAGTGCACAACAAGCAGAGAGAGTTCTTGGTTTCTTATGTGGGTTTATTGTTAGGCAGTTTCATTAACGTCCTCCCAGCGCGGTAACAACACACAACAACAGCAGTCACGTTTAGTCTACCGTAAAGCAGTTCGTCTGCCATAAACAGCAATGTTGTGACACTCTTATACAGGACAATACTGCCACCTACCGGATAGCCTGCAGAATACTGAAATTCAAGTATGTCTTTTATTTATATGTATAATAAAATTAAAATAAAATATATATATAGCTAGAATTCACTGAAAGTCAAGTATTTCATACACATATATATATATATATATATATATATATATATATATATATATATATATATATATATATATATATATGTGAAATACTTGATTTGGTGAATTCTAGCTGTAAATATACTCTCCTCTTGACCACGCTCTTGGCCACGCCCCAATATATATATATATATATATATATATATATAGCTAGAATTCACTGAAAGTCAAGTATTTCATATATATATATATATATATATATATATATATATATATATATATATATATATATATATATATATATATATATATATATATATAGCTAGAATTCACTGAAAGTCAAGTATTTCATATATATATATATATATATATATACTGTATATATATATATATATATATATATATATATATATATATATATATATATATATATAGCTAGAATTCACTGAAAGTCAAGTATTTCATATATATATATATATATATATATGTATATATATATATATATAGCTAGAATTCACTGAAAGTCAAGTATTTCATATATATATATATATATATATATATATATATATATATATATATATATATATATATATATATATATATATATATATATATGAAATATATATGAAATACTCGAGTTGGTGAATTCTAGCTGTAAATAACCACGCCCCCAACCCCGACCAAGCCCCCCCTACCCCCCACCCCCTACCCCCACCTCCCGATATTGGAGGTCTCAAGGTTGGCAAGTATGTTTAGGACCAAAACGCTTAAAACAAGTAAAACACTCTAACATAAAATCTGCTTAGTGAGAAGAATTATCTTATCAGACAGAAAATAAGCAAATATCACCCTTATTTGAGAAATATCATCTTACTTAGATTTCAGTTTTTGCAGTGTAGTACACACACACACACACACACACACACACACACACACACACACACACCGTTGGACGGAGCTTCTCAAAATGAAATATGGGGAATTACACCGAACATGGCTTAAAGCGTCAAGTACACGGCTTGATGACAGCCCACAGCGAGGACAACATGGGGCGCACAGGAGTGAATCACATAATCACACAGTGGCGGGACACAAATAGCTTGTTTAAGAGGCTGCTATTTTGTACTTCAGGACACAAAATACAACTCCTGATGCGTTTTTTTTTTCTCGACGTGGAGCGGGTCGCGGTACCTTGTGGATAATGAGCTCGTGGGTGCCATCTGGCAGAGTCCTCCCGTCCTCTTGCATCAGCGGGACAAAGGAGTAGCCGAACAGCTTCTTCTCCCCCTTCTCCTTCGCTGCATGCCAAAACAAACAGGGGTGAAATAACCTTGCGGAATACATTTACAAGCATTATCGCACCACGGGTACACACAAAGGACGCAAATGTTCTCCTTCTTTTTTTTCTTACCAAGCTAATTTAAGTTATCAATACTCCAAAGGCGGGTTCGGTCCAGCCTTTCTGGCAGTTTGGTGTCACCGCAGGTCCGAGTCGGGCTCCTAATGAGACGCCCTTGGGTGTCGGTGCGAGCGGCGCCAGCGGTAATAAGGCCGCGCGCAGCCAAATGTACAGAATGCGCATGAGAAAAAAATTAATATTCCGTCTCATTAGCAGGTAAAAAAATGCCATTAAGTGTGGCTACGCTCAGTGCGTTCTCCCGGGGGCCACGCACGAATGAGGAGGGGGGAATATTCATATTTGTCCTCAGCAGAGATGGGTAGTAACATTTCTTCCGTTACATTGATATAAAGGCCTACTGAAAGCCACTACTAGCGACCACGCAGTCTGATAGTTTATATATCAATGATGAAATCTTAACATTGCAACACATGCCAATACGGCCGGGTTAACTTATAAAGTGACTTTTAAAACTTCCCGGGAAATATCCGGCTGAAACGTCGCGGTATGATGACGTATGCGCGTGACAAAGTCAGAGTAACGGAAGTTATGGTACCCGTAGAATCCTATACAAAAAGCTCTGTTTTCATTTCATAATTCCACAGTATTCTGGACATCTTTTGCAATTTGTTTAATGAACAATGAAGGCTGCAAAGAAGACAGTTGTAGGTGGGATCGGTGTATTAGCAGCGGACTACAGCAACACAACCAGGAGGACTTTGTTGGAGCGCTAGCCGCGCTAGCCGCGCTAGCCGCGCTAGCCGCGCTAGCCGCCGACCTCACCTTGACTTACTACGTCTCCGGGCCGCCAAACGCATCGGGTGAAGTCCTTCGTCCTTCTGCCGATCGCTGGAACGCAGGTGAGCACGGGTGTTGATGAGTAGATGAGGGCTGGCTGGCGTAGGTGGAGAGCTAATGTTTTTAGCATAGCTCTGTGAGGTCCCGTTGCTAAGTTGCTAAGTTAGCTTCAATGGCGTCGTTAGCACAGCATTGTTAACCTTCGCCAGCCTGGAAAGCATTAACCGTGTATTTACATGTCCACGGTTTAATAGTATTGTTGATTTTCTATCTATCCTTCCAGTCAGAGGTTTATTTTTTTGTTTCTATATGCAGTTAAAGCACGATGCTATCACGTTAGCTCGTAGCTAAAGCATTTCGCCGATGTATTGTCGTGGAGATAAAAGGCACTGAATGTCCATTTCGCGTTCTCGACTCTCATTTTCAAGAGGATATAGTATCCCAGGTGGTTTAAAATACAAATCTGTGATCCACAATAGAAAAAGGAGAGTGTGGAATCCAATGAGCCAGCTTGTACCTAAGTTACGGTCAGAGCGAAAAAAGATACGTCCTGCACTGCCTCTCTAGTCCTTCACTGTAACGTTCCTCATCTACGAATCTTTCATCCTCGCTCAAATTAATGGGGTAATCGTCACTTTCTCGGTCCGAATCTCTCTCGCTCCATTGTAAACAACGGGGAATTGTGAGGAATACTAGCTCCTGTGACGTCACGCTACTTCCGCTACAGGCAAGGCTTTTTTTTATCAGCGAGCAAAAGTTGCGAACTTTATCGTCGATTTTCTCTATTAAATCCTTTCAGCAAAAATATGGCAATATCGCGAAATGATCAAGTATGACACATAGAATGGATCTGCTATTCCCGTTTAAATAAAAAAAAATCATTTCAGTAGGCCTTTAACATTGCAACACATGCCAATACGGCCGGGTTAACTTATAAAGTGACATTTTAAAGGCCTACTGAAATTAATTCTTTTCATTTAAACGGGGATAGCAGATCCATTCTATGTGTCATACTTGATCATTTTGCGATATTGCCGTATTTTTGCTGAAAGGATTTAGTAGAGAACAACGACGATAAAGTTCACAACTTTTGGTCTCTGATAAAAAAAAAAACCTTGCCCCTACCGGAAGTAGCGTGACGTTGTCAGTTGTTCACTCCCTCATATTTTCCTATTGTTTTCAACGCAGCTAGAGCTATTCGGACCGAGAAAGCGACGATTACCCCATTAATTTGAGCGAGGATGAAAGATTCGTGGATGAGGAACGTTAGAGTGACGGACTAGAACGCAGTGAAATACATATTTTTTTTCGCTCTGACCGTAACTTAGGTACAAGCTGGCTCATTGGATTCCACACTCTCTCCTTTTTCTATTGTGGATCACGGATTTGTATTTTAAACCACCTCGGATACTATATCCTCTTGAAAATGAGAGTCGAGAACGCGAAATGGACATTCAGTGACTTTTATCTCCACGACAATACATCGACGAAGCTCTTTAGCATGAGCTAACATGATAGCATCTGTCTCAAATGCAGATAGAAACAAAATAAATAAATGCCTGACTGGAAGGATAGACAGAAGATCAACAATACTATTAAACCATGGACATGTAACTGCACGGTTAATAGATCTCAGCCTGGCAAAGCTTAACAATGCTGTTGCTAACGACGCTAAGGCTAACTTAGCAACTTAGCAACCGGACCTCACAGAACTATGATAAAACATTAGCGCTCCACCTACGCCAGCCAGCCCTCATCTTCCCATCAACAGCCGTGCTCACCTGCGTTCCAGCGATCGACGGCGCGACGAAGGACTTCATCCGTGGGTTTGGCGGCTAGCATCGGCTATCAGGGTAAGTAGTCCTTGTTGTGTTGCTGTAAGTATTGTACTTAGCCGCTAAGACACCGATCGATCCCACCTACAACGTTCTTCTTTGCAGCCTCCATTGTTCATTAAACAAATTGCAAAAGATTCACCAACACAGATGTCCACAATACTGTGGAATTATGTCGAAGAAAACAGAGCTTTGTGTATTGTGTCCAATAGGGCCCAAACACTTCCGTGCATTTTATGACGTCACGCGCATAAATCATATCCAAAGGAGATTTTCAACCGGAAGTGTGGCGGGAATTTTAAAATGTCACTTTATAAGTTAACCCGGCCGTATTGGCATGTGTTGCAATGTTAAGATTTCATCATTGATATATAAACTATCAGACTGCGTGGTCGCTAGTAGTGGCTTTCAGTAGGTCTTTAAGAGGTTGTTCAAATTAATTGTGCTTACAAAGAATTATGAGAAATACTTTCAACCTTATTGAAAATCAGATATTCTTCATCTCTGTATGTTAATAATGACTGACTTAATTATATATTACAAAACTGTTGTATTACTCATTCACGGATGTCATTTTACTATAAAAAAAAAAGTCAGTAAGTGAATGTATATATTTGTAAACGCTCCAAAGTGGGACAGGGCTAGGATTAAATAAGCTTTGCTTCTTCCTACTCCTTTTCCTACATGATGTAAAGTGAAATGATACGAAATTGTGTGATGTTTTATGCTGTAAGTGTGTTCATGTTCCAAATAAACTAAAGAAAGAAAGAAAGAAAGTAAGTCTGGATTAGTTGTTGCCTCATCCCTCACTTAAAGCGTGAGTGAAGAATGGCGGTTCCTCCATGTGTCGACCTGATAAGTCCGAAAGCGAAAGTGATGATACAGTATTATCTCCCAAACCCCCAAACCCTCCACACGACACCTCCGCTCCGGACAGGCTAACCTCCTCCAACCTCCGAGGACAAAGCTACGAACAATGCTCTGCCGCTCCCAGTCTGTGGAACGCTCTCCCTGACCACCTGAGGGCACCACAGACTGCGAATGCTTTTAAAAAAGGCTTAAAAACCCTTCTTTTAAAAAAAAAAAACAGCCTTTTTTTTTGTAGATATATGCATACTAGTTCTAGCTATTTGGCTGTTCTAGTTTTTATTTATTTTTTTATTTTTTTAAATCTTTATTTTTTTAATACAGGTTGAGGTTGTTTACTCAATGTAAAGTGCTTTTTTACAAATAAAATCAATTATTATTATTATTACTATTATCTGCTCACAGATGCCACCCGGTGGTTGCTTGCGCACACCGCAGCCAGTCCGAGACAAATTAGCCCACCCCCGCTCCTTGATGCGTCAGTCGCAGGCAGGATTCTCACAGGGATGAGGCCAACATTCATGCAAACCCACTGCTTACTTGAGCAATGTCGGAACTCGAAGCGCACGTGCGAGCCCCGGAACATGTCGACGGGGATGGGCAGCTTGATCTGCTCCGCCCAGCGAGGGCTGTTGTTGTGGTACAGCACCAGCGAGTGGTAATCGTCCGCGCCGGGTTCGCCGGAGCCGGCGGCCATGTGGCTCTGGAGGGCACAGAACATAAAAAAAAAAAAACAGTTTAATTGAGTGCAACGCAGCTTGAAAAAAGGGGGCTATTTTCAGCTCCCTGACGTGGAAAAACCACAGAAGCAGAAGCGCCCGAGATGAGCAACACCCTGGAGGTGGGGCTCGCACTCCTCTGGGTCAGACGTACTTAAAACTAAAACAAGACACATTTAAGGGACAAACTGATTGATGCAAGGACTGAAACAGGTTTTGACGTTGAAATACGTGCTCATAGACGACCGCCGTGTATTCCGCAGGGCTTTTGAAAATGATAGGTGTCCATACCTTAAGGATTTGTCCATCAATATCCAGCACGTAGATGGTGATCTCCACATTCCGTGCAACACTCTTCCCACCCTTTTCAAACTCTCCTTTCTCCAGTGTGACGTACAGATCATTCCTCATCTCTCCTGCGGGGACAAAAATGGATTATGCATATGTATATATATACAGTATATGTATATATATATACAGTATATATATATATATATATATATATACATATCTATATATATATATATATATATACATATATATATATACATATATATATCTATATATATATATATATATATAGATATCTATATATATATATATATATATATCTATATATATATATATATATATAGATATATATATATATATATATATATATATATATATATATATGTACACTATCGTTCAAAAGTTTGGGGTCACCCAAACAATTTTGTGGCATAGCCTTCATTTCTAAGAACAAGAATAGACTGTCGAGTTTCAGATGAAAGTTCTCTTTTTCTGGCCATTTTGAGCGTTTAATTGACCCCGCAAATGTGATGCTCCAGAAACTCAATCTGCTCAAAGGAAGGTCAGTTTTGTAGCTTCTGTAACGAGCTAAAGTGTTTTCAGATGTGTGAACATGATTGCACAAGGGTTTTCTAATCATCAATTAGCCTTCTGAGCCAATGAGCAAACACATTGTACCATTAGAACACTGGAGTGATAGTTGCTGGAAATGGGCCTCTATACACCTATGTAGATATTGCACCAAAAAGCAGACATTTGCAGCTAGAATAGTCATTTACCACATTAGCAATGTATAGAGTGTATTTCTTTCAAGTTAAGACTAGTTTAAAGTTATCTTCATTGAAAAGTACAGTGCTTTTCCTTCAAAAATAAGGACATTTACATGTGACGTCACAGTTTTTTCATAGTTTGGCCTTATACACAGGAGCGACTTATGTGTGAAATTATTAATACATTACCGTAAAGTATTAAATAATATTATTTATGTCATTCACGTAAGAGACTAGACGTATAAGATTTCATGGGATTTAGCGATTAGGAGTGACAGATTGTTTGGTAAACGTATAGCATGTTCTATATGTTATAGTTATTTGAATGACTCTTACCATAATATGTTACGTTAACATACCAGTTGGTTATTTATGCCTCATATAACGTACATTTATTCAGCCTGTTGTTCACTATTCTTTATTTATTTTAAATCGCCTTTCAAATGTATATTCTTGGTGTTGGATTTTATCAAATACATTTCCCCCAAAAATGTGACTTATACTCCAGTGCGACTTATATATGTTTTTTCCTTCTTTGTTATGCATTTTCAGCCGGTGCGACGTATACTCCGGAGCAATTTATAATCCGAAAAATACGGTATACACATACAGTATATACATATATACACATACATAGATATATATACATCTACAAATACATATTGGTAAATACATATATACATACTGTATATATACATACTGTATATATACACATACACATGTATATACATTTATACACATATATCCATCCCCATCCATTTTCTACCGCTTATTCCCTTCGGGGTCGCGGGGGGCGCTGGAGCCTATCTCAGCTACAATTGGGCGGAAGGCGGGGTACACCCTGGACAAGTCGCCACCTCATCGCAGGGCCAACACAGATAGACAGACAACATTCACACACTAGGGCCAATTTAGTGTTGCCAATCAACCTATCCCCAGGTGCATGTCTTTGGAGGTGGGAGGGGCCTATCCCCAGGTGCATGCCTTTGGAGGTGGGAGGGGCCTATCCCCAGGTGCATGCCTTTGGAGGTGGGAGGAAGCCGGAGTACCCGGAGGGAACCCACGCAGTCACGGGGAGAACATGCAAACTCCACACAGAAAGATCCCGAGGCCGGGATTGAACTCACGACTATTCAGGACCTTCGTTATACACATATATACATACAGTATATACAAATATACCGTATTTTTCGGACTATAAGTCACAGTTTTAAAAAATTTTTTTTTTTTTTTTACATAAATAAATACAATCATGTGTGCTTACGGACTGTATCCCTGCAGGCTGTATTGATCTATATTGATATAGAATGTATATATTGTGTTTTTTATGTTGATTTCATTAAAAAAAAAAAAAAAATTAATTCTTGTGCGGCCCGGTACCAATCGGTCCGTGGACCGGTACCGGTGTTTGGGGACCACTGATCTAGTCCAGCTCCATAAAGCATATATCATACGTACAGAGGAGCGATAGATGCTTCCATGCTGTATATGTTGACCTGCCTTTTCATACCCACAGCAGTTGCCGTGGCAACAACCTCACGCGGCGCATAGAGAGCTAAATTACACTTAGTTGATGAAATATTCATACGCAGATAGATGCCTGTCAAAAACCACGCAGAGCCCTCAGGCCTTCTCCGCTACCCTGGTGTAGCGAGGAGCACTAAATGAAAAAGTAGTAGTTTGACGTAAGCGTCTGGTCACACAGATAAAGAGCCAGTGCAGACTCCAGCTCCCCCAGCGCCTCACTAACACAGATTTATGTTTGCTCTCTTTTGTCTCCCCCTGACTACAAACCTTTTTTTTTTTTACGCTCTCTCCGTTTCTGGCCGTGGAAGTCTGCCCCTGGGCGAAGGAAGCCGCCTCGCTGTCTCTCGTCTGTGAATGACTGAATCATTCTCCCTTTTTTTTTTTTTTACCCATTGTACCCACGGAAATGGGATTTCTACCTTTCTATTGTGTGTGTGTGTACAGTACGGGAGTCTATAGGATGCTGGCCGTTGCCGTGGTTACCGATAGTAGGAAATCAATGTTGACCCGAGAGATGCACACAAACACACCTATTACAGTGGTAGTCAAAAGGATGGAGACAATTGCTTTTTAAAGGCCTACTGAAATGACTTTTTTTAATTTAAACAGGGATAGCAGATCCATTCTATGTGTCATACTTGGTCATTTCGCGATATTGCCATATTTTTGCTGAAAGGATTTAGTGGAGAACAACGACAATAAAGGTCGCAACTTTTGGTCGCTGATAAAAAAAAAGCCTTGCCTGTACCGGAAGTAGCGTGACATCACCGGAGGAAGGACTCCTCACATTTCCCCATTGTTTACAATGCAGCGAGAGAGATTCGGACCGAGAAAGCGACGATTACCCCATTAATTTGAGTGAGTATGAAAGATTCGTGGATGAGGAAAGTGAGAGTGAAGGACTAGAGTGCAGTGCAGGACGCATCTTTTTTATGAAAGCTTTTTACAAAAATCTACTACTCTGCTTGCATGTCAGCAGACTGGGGTAGATGCTACTGAAATCCTATGTATTGAATGAATAGAGAATCCTTTTGAATCGGGAAAAAAATCGTTTTTGAATCGAGAATCGTGTTGAATTGAAAGAAAATCCATTTTGAATTGAATCGTGACCCCAGGAATCGATATTGAATCGAATCATGGGACACCCAAAGATTCAGAGCCCTACTAACGGGGATAGCAGATCCATTCTATGTGTCATACTTGATCATTTCGCGATATTGCCATATTTTTGCTGAAAGGATTTAGTGGAGAACGACGACGATAAAGGTCGCAACTTTTGGTCGCTGATAAAAAAAAAGCCTTGCCTGTACCGGAAGTAGCGTGACATCACCGGAGGAAGGACTCCTCACATTTTCCCATTGTTTACACCAGCAGCGAGAGAGATTCGGACCGAGAAAGCGACGATTACCCCATTAATTTGAGCGAGGATGAAAGATTCGTGGATGAGGAAAGTGAGAGTGAAGGACTAGAGTGCAGTGTAGGACATATCTTTTTTCGCTCTGACCGTAACTTAGGTACAAGCTGGCTCATTGGATTCCACACTTTCTCCTTTTTCTATTGTGGATCACGGATTTGTATTTTAAACCACCTGGGATACTATATCCTCTTGAAAATGAGAGTCGAGAACGCGAAATGGACATTCACAGTGACTTTTATCTCCACGACAATACATCGGCGAAGCTCTTTAGCTACTGAGCTAACGTGATAGCATCGGGCTCAAATGCAGATAGAAACAAAAGAAATAAATGCCTGACTGGAAGGATAGACAGAAGATCAACAATACTATTAAACCATGAACATGTAAATACACGGTTAATAATTCCCAGCTTGGCGAAGCTTAGCAAGGCTGTTGCTAATGACGCTATTGAAGCTAACTTAGCAACGGGACCTCACAGAGCTATGATAAAAACATTAGCGCTCCACCTACGCCAGCCAGCCCTCATCTGCTCATCAACACCCGTGCTCACCTGCGTTCCAGCGATCGACAGAAGGACGAAGGACTTCACCCGATCATCCGTGCGGTCGGCGGCTAGCGTCGGCTAGCGCGTCTGCTATCCAAGTCAAAGTCCTCCTGGTTGTGTTGCTGCAGCCAGCCGCTAATACACCGATCCCACCTACAACTTTCTTCTTTGCAGTCTCAATTGTTCATTAAACAAATTGCAAAAGATTCACCAACACAGATGTCCAGAATACTGTGGAATTTTGAGATGAAAACAGAGCTTTTTTGTATTGGATTCAATGGGGTACCAATACTTCCGGTTCAACGATTGACGTCACTCGCATACGTCATCATACATAGACGTTTTCAACCGGAAGATTAGCGGGAAATTTAAAATCACACTTTATAAGTTTTGGCATGTGTTGGCATGTGTATTGGTATGTGTTGCAATGTTAAGATTTCATCATTGATATATAAACTATCAGACTGCGTGGTCGCTAGTAGTGGCTTTCAGTAGGCCTTTAATGAATGAACTTTCTCATGCTAAATAACACTGTAGAATTGTTTTGTCTCAAGTATTTTTTTTTTATAAATGGCTGTGATGATGAGATTACAGGGGGTCATAAACACGGCCCAGAAGATCACTGCTTGTCCTCTTACATCTCTAGAGGACCTGCATAAGAGACACTGCAACAGAAGAGCAAACAGCATCCTCAAGGACTCATCCCACCCAGGTCACCACTGTCTTGAACTCTTGCCCTCAGGGAGGCGTTATAAGACCATCAAAGCAAGGACAAATAGACTGAAAAACAGTTTCTATCCTCGAGCTGCTATTGCCCTAAACTCTGCACTTACCCGAACACTCACCACTTTATTACTTGCTTACTTCTGATAAAGATCTACTGTGCAATATGTTTTTTTAACATTTTATTATGTTTTTAAATTTTAAACGTTGTTGTCTTAAGACTATTTTATGTAGGTTTGTTTTAAAAGCTGGATTGCTGTCCAAGTTTGTTGTTTCCATACAATGACAATAAAGGTATTCTGATTCTGATGATAATGTCAATGAGGCATTTCTAATCACTGCTATGTTGGAATTCTTATTAATATTGATACTGTTGTTGATATTATTCATTTTTGTTTGACTACTTTTGTTACGGCGAGGTTGCAGCTTACTGAGAGGTTTGTTCTCCCAGGATGCAAACGGACGACTCCGGACAGGACTTGCAGGTAGGAACATGATTTAATCGTAAATTAACACTGAAAGAGGTACAAAACACAAAACTAACCGACGGGACAAGGTGCCGATCGCACCTGAAGCTAAGGCTACTACTTAGCACAGACTAGAGATCACTAGCAGGGACTAGGAGACAAGCAAAACTTACGTAACAGTAGCGTGACGCAAACAAAGAAGCCAGACCGACTCACTGGCAAAGGCAGGATTAAATAATGTCTCTTGATTACAAACAGGTGCGCGTCCCGAACACAAGAAGCAGGTGAAACTAATACGTAGCCATGGTAACAAACTCAGAGGTGCATAAACAGGAACAAAAGAAGTCCAAAACTAACAGAAAACACAAGTGACTCGAAAAACTTAGACTATGATCCGGGCAGGGGATCATAACTTTTGGATTGTTTTGTGTCATGTTTGTGTGTCCTCTCAATTGCTCTGTTGATTGCTATTCTGAGTTGGAATTGGAATTGTACTAATATGGTATTATTGTGTATTATTTTGTTGGATTGATTAATTAATAAATGAAAAATAATAATAAAGTAGTTTCCCCCCCATTTATTTGAATTACTACACTGCAAAAACTGAAATCTAAGTAAGATGAAATATGTCAAATAAGGGTGATATTTGCTTATTTTCTGTCTGATAAGATAATTCTTCTCACTAAGCAGATTTTATGTTGGAGTGTTTTACTTGTTTTAAGGGTTTTGGGCTTGGCCCCGTAGTTCCAGTGAAAGGAACTTTGAATGCTCCAGGATACCAAAACATTTTGGACAATTCCACGGGCTGGCACTTCAAGTTCATATGTGAGTAAAGGCAGGTGGCCAAATAGTTTTGGCAATATAGTGTATTATTTGAGAAATAAATTGTGATAAAATCCTTTTGAAACAGGTTACAGGTAACAAAATCTCCTTTTGGCTGCTGAAGTACGACTTATACACACAGACACTACGTTTCCATGCACTAAATTAGTCTGATTTTTCAAATAGTTTGTTTTTTTGTATTTTCACACCTACACATGAAGTCCAAATGTCCATGCATGCGCAGAGGTGTCACAGTCGTTTTCACTGAGGGCCACATGGCAGTTATGTTTGGCCCCAGAGGGACGCTTCAAACAGTGAATACTATTATTACATCATTTTTTTTAATGCATTTTATTAGTAGATTTTTTTTAAACTAAAATGTAAAAAAATATGGTCAATTGCAATAATTTCACCTCAAAATGTAGTGTATATTACTTTAAATGGAAAACAATATTGCTGTTTTTATGGTAAAAAAAAAAAAAAAAGGCAGCTCAGTCTTGTTTTTCCAGCATTTTACTGTAAAATTTACATTACTTTTTTTACTGTAAAAAAAATAAATGCAATTTTACAGTAACATTTTGGCAGTTTTTTTTGTGTTTTTTTTACCGCAAATCAACAACTGTAGATTTTTCGGTGTATTACTGTAAATGCCAAAACGGCACCGCAGTTTTATTACAGTAAAAAAAAAAGTACTTTTTTTTTCATTTAGCGAAAAATGCTGCAAAAACCACAGTAAATTTCACAATTTTACCATGAAATCTACTGCTACTTTGCACAATTTGATGGATAACTTGCTTTGAAATCATTATTATTAGTAGTATTTATTTATATTAAAAAAATGGTTTGAATGTTTGATAATATATTTTTGCATTATTAGACAATATTTAAGTTAACATAATTTGCCATTACATGGAGTACATGTATGTTCCTTTCTCCCAAAATAGAAAGAAAGAATACATTTAGTAAGAAAAGTTACAGTACTTTATAGATACATATCATTTCCAGGCTTTCGAGGGCCAAATAAAATAAAGTGGCGACCGACATCTGGCCCCCCGGGCCTTGAGTTTGACACCTGTGCTCTAACGCGACTATGTGCCTCAAAAATGGGTTATAGAAGTGACTGCAGAGCAGAATTTACGCAATTTTTACACCTAAAAGTATCCAATACGTATGATCTAGACCAGGGGTCACCAACCTTTTTGAAAGCAAGAGCTACTTCTTGGGTAGTGATTAATGCGAAGGGCTACCAGTTTGATACACACTTAAATAAATTGCCAGAAATAGCCAATTTGCTCAATTTACCTTTAACTCTATGTTATTATTTAATAATTAATGATATTTACACTTAATTTAACGGTTTAAAAGAGTAGAAAACACGAAAAAAATGACGATAAAATTTTGAAACATAGTTTATCTTCAATTTCGACTCTTTAAAATTCAAAATTCAACCGAAAAAAGGAAGAGAAAAACTTAAAAGAAGAATTTATGGAACATCATTAGTAATTTTTCCTGATTAAGATTAATTTTAGAATTTTGATGACATGTTTT
This sequence comes from Entelurus aequoreus, assembly GCF_033978785.1. Taxonomy (NCBI): domain Eukaryota; kingdom Metazoa; phylum Chordata; class Actinopteri; order Syngnathiformes; family Syngnathidae; genus Entelurus; species Entelurus aequoreus. The sequence goes on along the minus strand of NC_084742.1, from coordinate 2,790,075 downwards.
AAATAGGTTAAAATCCAATCTATACTTTGTTAGAATATATAACAAATTGGACCAAAGACAAATCATTAATTCTTCTAGATTTTCCAGAACAAAAATTTTAAAATAAATTCAAAAGACTTTGAAATAAGATTTAAATTTGATTCTACAGATTTCCTAGATTTGCCAGAATAGTTTTTTTGAATTTTAATCATAATAAGTTTGAAGAAATATTTCACAAATATTCTTCGTCGAAAAAACAGAAGCTAAAATGAAGAATTAAATTAAAATGTATTTATTATTCTTTACAATAAAAAAATTTTTTTTACTTGAACATTGATTTAAATTGTCAGGAAAGATGAGGAAGGAATTTAAAAGGTAAAAAGGTATATGTGTTTAAAAATCCTAAAATCATTTTTAAGGTTGTATTTTTTCTCTAAAATTGTCTTTCTGAAAGTTATAAGAAGCAAAGTAAAAAAATTAATGAATTTATTTAAACAAGTGAAGACCAAGTCTTTAAAATATTTTCTTGGATTTTCAAATTCTATTTGAGTTTTGTCTCTCTTAGAATTAAAAATGTCGGGCAAAGCGAGACCAGCTTGCTAGTAAATAAATAACATTTAAAAAAATAGAGGCAGCTCACTGGTAAGTGCTGCTATTTGAGCTATTTTTAGAACAGGCCGGCGGGCTACTCATCTGGTCCTTACGGGCTACCTGGTGCCCGCGGGCACCGCGTTGGTGACCCCTACTTTAGATCCATGAAGGAAAGAAGAAAGTGAATGAATGTTTATAACTGATACATTTACATATGTATACACATTTGCTTTCTTTTATATTATATTTTTCTGATGAATTAAATAACATTTATGACAACCTTTTTCCAAAACACAATATAGAATGTGAGATACAAACATTTGTCATTTGTTTTCAAAACGCTTACAAAAAAGTGGCACCCCAAAAAAATTTACTGTGGGACCCCATTTTTATGACTTGATGGGGTCCCTGGGACGCCATTTTGAAAATTCCTAGCGTCAAAACTGCTGTCAACAGAGGAGAAAAAATGCTTTATTTAAAAATAGATATTATTTATAAAGCAAGTTCGAGTATCATTGGCAAATTTTCACCTAGTCCCGGCCTTGGCACGCATATATGTGTCCTCTTTTGAGGATTTCACAATATGGTCAGCCTATTTAAACGTAGATTAAAATGATCATAAGTCCTCCTGAAGTAATTAGGGACTTGAGGTACATCCCACATGTGAATGTGTGCTGGTGTCTCGATAAAGTTCCTCGAATCCTTGAAAAATTTGTGCCTCAGATATTTTTTCCAGAAAAGGTTAACATGATCACTCAGTTTAATCATTTTAACCTTCCCTGTCTATTTGGCAATTAGTGTTATTTCTTAACCTGTTGCCTTGTCTGCATTAGCCATTCAAGGCATTAAAGGCAACAGTGTGACCTTCATGATAAAACCATAAAAACATGAGACAACCTCCACTTATCCTCTTGTATTCCATCCCATTAGATTGTGCTTACAAAGGACACACATCAAGGATAGAACCAATTAAATATATATTAATCCCCAATCTGATATTGATATCGGATTAAAATGAAACAAGTATCGATACAATCTCCAATATAAGATACCAGCGGTCTATTAGTGTGTTTACTTGTGCAAAGCAGGAAGTGAACATCTCCAATAAACACACAAGGTCGCTCTTCTCTTCTATTTCAGTCATTTACAAAAGGTCAACACTACTCGGAGCGAGCGGCTACACAACAGCTAAGCACACAATAGCACACAAGCTAGAAATTAACGATGTCTTGATATTGCAGCCTTGACTATTGGCCGACACGATATCAGCACGAATAAGACATACTTTATTGTGGAAAAATAGAAAATGCTTGATTGAGTGACATGTTGCTGGGTGGAAGAGATTGTAATATTTAGTTGGACACTATCAGTCTCGCTTGCAATTATGAATTCAATTCAGTTTGTCTCAGGTTTGTTGCCGAAGTCAGGAAGTAGTCTTTGCCATTACGTTGCCTTGTCTTTTGTTGAGTCCTATAACTGCCAAATACTGGATATTTCATTTGTATTTTGCAGTTGGTCAATAAAACGGCAGCGTGGTCCTGTCATACACAGGATCTTTGACTAGAGTTATTGCAGTAGGTCGTTAAAAACAACAGAGTGATACTGTCATATAAAGAAAACATTAAAATGTTCCAGTTCCATTCACACATTTAAAAAACACTTTAAGACCAATGTCTTGAAAAAAGTTATCACTCTTGAATCAACACAGTAGTTAATACTATGATCAATGTTAATTAAAAACTAAATGTGGGATATACAGTATATAATAATGGAAGTATAATTGTTTGTATATAGTATATAATTGGTACAAAGGTTTAACAAGTGTACAAGGATATTTCACATGTCTTTACTGTGTATATAATTGAACAGTGTTTATGTTGTGTACAAAGTGAATTTATAATATGTTGTGCAAAGGAAATTTCATATTTTTTGGAAGCTCATCTTGTATTTGCCATTGTTTATAGGGTTAGGCGCAATAAATGTTCAACTTCAGCCTAAACCCTTTCGGTCTGCAACATTTCCAATTTATGAATGTACAACTGTTTGTTTATGTAAAACTGTTTGTTTATTTTGTTGACCACTGACCGAAGAAATAATAAACTAAACTAAACTAATAATAAACTAATATACAGGATCTTTGAACAGTGTTTTTGCTGTGGGTCCTTAAAAACAACAGAGTGGTCCTGTCTGATACAGGATCTTTGACTGGCGCTTTTGCAGTAGGTCATTGAAACAGCAGATTGCGCCCGTCATATACAGGATCTTTGACTAGCGTTTCTGCAATATGTTATTAAAAACAACAAAGTACTCTTGTCAGATAGAAGATCTTTGACAGGTGTTTTTTTTTTTTTGCGGTAGATCCTTAAAAACAGCAGTGTTTGTGTCATATACAGGATCTCTGACTCGTGTTTTATAAAAGTAGGTACTTAAAAACAGCAAAACAATCCTGTCAAATAGAGGATCTTTAAATAGTGTTTTTGGAGCACGTATATGTATATGTATATATATATGTATATATATATATATATATATATATATATATATATATATATATATATATATATATATATATATATATATATATATATATGTATATATATAGCCGAGGTTACTGTGGTTTATCCGTTATGCAGTGCTCAATACCGGCGTAGAGCGGAATATACGGAAAAAACACGGAGGCTATTTCATCCCTACAAGCCTGTTTCACAGGGAAACAGGACTGTAGGGATGAAACAGGCTTGTAGTGATGAAATAGCCTCCGTATTTTTTCCTGACCTAACGTGTGTATATGTATATATATATATATATATATATATATATATATATATATATATATATATATATATATATATATATATATATATATATATATATACATGTATACATATATATATATATATATATATATATATATATATATATATATATATATATATATATATATACATGTATACATATATATATATATATATATATATATGTATACATGTATACATATATATGTGTATACTGTATGTATATATATACATACATATATATATATATATACATACATATATATATATACATACATATATACATATACACATATACATACATATATACATTATATATATATATGTATACATGTATATATAAATATATGTATATATATATATATATATATATATATATATACATATATATATATATATATATATGTGTGTGTGTGTGTGTATACGTGTATATACATACAGTGTAAATATATAAATATATATTTATATATACACATATATATATATATATATGACAAGACAAGTGGTAGAAAATGGATATATATATATATATATATATATATATATATATATATATATATATGTGTGTGTGTGTGTATACGTGTATATACATACAGTGTAAATATATAAATATATATATAAATATATATATACACATATATATATATATATATATATATATATATGACAAGACAAGTGGTAGAAAATGTATATATATATATATATATATAATGTATATATATATATATATATATAATTCATAGTTATGGAATTTGCATGTTCTCCCAGTGACTGCGTGCGTACACCGGCTTCCTCCCACCTCCAAAAACATGCACCTGGGAATAGGCCCCTCCCACCTCCAAAGACATGCACCTGGGAATAGGCCCCTCCCACCTCCAAAGACATGCACCTGGGGACAGGTTGATTGGCAACACTAAACGGTCCCTAGTGTGTGAACGTGAGTGTGAATGTTGTCTATCTGTGTTGGCCCTGCGATGAGGTGGCGACTTGTCCAGGATGTACACCGCCTTCCACCCGAGTGCAGCTGGGATAGGCTCCAGCCGGCCCCGCGACCCCGAGAAGGACACGCGGTAGAAAATGGATGGAGTTATGGAAGAGTTGAGAAGGAAGTCAGTCCTTTTTGCATATGATATATGAGACTATGGGGATTTTATTTAGTGCGGGTGCTATTTGTACGGACTGCGGCTAGTACCTCCAGCCATGTGTCAAGTCACTTTAAGTGAAAGGGAAGCAGACATCCAGAAGGGAAAGGGATTACCCACAGTAGCCTTTTCTAAGGCTGAAACGACGCGTCGACGTAGTCGACGTCATCGGTTATGTAAATACGTCGATGCCGTTTTTGTGCGTCGACGCGTCGCATAATTACGTCACACTACCGTCATGGCGGAGCGCAAAGCAGACTGTGCGAGCGAGGGGAAAAACGCACGCCAAAAGTCGTCAAAAGTGTGGGAGTATTTCAATACACAGCCTAATAATGTTGTTGTATGCACACTGTGTCGAGCGGAAATGGCCTATCATAGCAGCACAACGGCTATGAACGAACATTTGAAAAGAAAACCATCAACCATCAACTAGTCAATCGTCCGTGTTAGCATACGTTGTCATCATTACACAAAAACATGAATGTGTCATTTGTATCTGCTAGGGGTGTAACGGTACGTGTTTTGTATTGAACCGTTTCGGTACGGGGATTTCGGTTCGGTACGGGGGTGTACCGAACGAGTTTCTAAGATAAAGCTAACTTTAGCTGCTATAGTCTTAACAAGTTGCTTTGCTTCTTCTGCCTCTGTCTCAGCACGCAGCATTGTCCCACCCACACAACCATCTGATTGGTACACACGCAGCATTGTCCCACCCACACAACCATCTGATTGGTACACACGAAGCATTATCAGCCAATCAGCAGTGCGTATTCATAGCGCATGTAGTCAGCGCTTCAGCGTGGAGCAGATAGGTGTTTAGCAGGTGAGCATCAGGCAGCGGACTCTCCACAAATGATAATAAACACCTCCCAGTCAACTGCTAGTAACATCACTATGAGCCCGTTGACCTACTAGAAACATAAACTGCAGCTCAGCTCGCTCGCAGTCCTGGTTTGAGGTGAAGGGTAATTAGCTCTCAGTTCCAGCCACATCGACCCCTTCTGAGCGCCTATTTTCAGCTGCTGGGAATATTGTAAACAAGAAAAGAACCAGAGCAAGTAGACATGCTAACCTTTCTTCATTACAACTGTTAGTCACTCACTGGAATGAGTAGAATTGGTTATTGTGTACTGTGTTGGACTGGATGTTTATTTTGCACATTTTAAAAGCAATACTTAATGTTTACAGTGCTCCAGAATATTTAGATTGGCACTTTTTTGTATTGGATGTTTATCTTTATTTTTGCACATTTTAGCAAATAAGCAATACTTTCACTTTTGTTGAAATGTTTACACTGTTGTTACAGAATATTTCGTTTTGCACTTTTTTGTATTGGATGTTTATCTTTATTTTTGCACATTTTAAAGCAAAATAAGCAATACTTTTACTTTTGAAATGCTTATACTATTGCAGAATATTAAGATTTGCACTGGATGTTTACTTTTATATTTGCACATTAAAAAGCAAATAAGCTACTTTTAATTTTGTTAAATGTTAAAAGTTTTAAATGTTTACATTGTTACAGAATATTTTGTCATGTTGTTGTCAATGTTGACTGAGTGGCCATACTTTTTTTTTTTGTAAATAAAAGCCATGCCTTTTGAAAAAACTGGCCTACTTTTATTTTTTCATCTTCATTTTAAAAAAATAAAATAAAAAATAATCGGTAAAAGGAAAAATAATCTATAGATGAATCGAAAAAATAATCTATAGATTAACCGATTAATCGAAAAAATAATCTATAGATTAATCGATAGAAAAATAATCGTTAGCTGCAGCCTTAGCCTTTTCCCTTAACCACACAAGACATGGTGTAGCGCTCCACGCGCATTAATGTGCTCGATCACGACCCTTTGTGGCAAACCCACCTGGCATGATGACATCAGAGAAGCCCAGCTTCCTGGTGATGGACACGCCGCGAGTGAACAGAAGCATGTACTCCCGCCTCAGCTGATCGATGTCGCCGTGGAGGAGCTGGAGAGCCACCGCCAGTCCTGAAAAGGAGCAGCCGTTAGTTTGACGTCACATGACCTGCAGGTAACAATGTTCAGTAAAAGCCCCAGGAAAACAGGAAGTAGGCGGATATTGACACCGTTTTAGATGATTGATTGAGACTTTTATTAGTAGGTTGCACAGTGAAGTACATATTCCGTACAATTGACCACTAAATGGTAACACCCGAATACGTTTTTCAACTTGTTTAAGTCGGGGTCCACTTAAATTGATTCATGATACAGATATATACTATCATATATACCAGGGGTCGGCAACCCAAAATGTTGAAAGAGCCATATTGGACCAAAAATACAAAAACAAATCTGTCTGGAGCCGCAAAAAATTAAAAGCCATATTACATGAGATATAAATGTAATTAAGAGGACTTAAAGGAAACTAAATGACCTCAAATATAGCTACAAATGAGGCATATGCAATATGTACATATAGCTAGCCTAAATAGCATGTTAGCATCGATTAGCTTGCAGTCACGCAGTGACCAAATATGTCTGATTAGCACTCCACACAAGTCAATAACATCAACAAAACTCACCTTTGTGCACTCATGCCCAACGTTAAAAGTGTGGTGGACAAAATGAGATAGAAGAAGTGGCATAAAACACGTCCTAGAAAGTCGGAGAAAGTTATACATGGACACAAACTATACGGCGAGTTCAAGGACCGCCAAAATTAGTAGGACAAAACGGCGCTCGCCAAATACTCGAATCAGTGAAGCATGTTTAATATAAACAGTGTGATTTATAACAATTAGCGAGGTTTATGTCATGTTTGTCCTCCCACAGAAAACAATCTGAAACAAAAAAATTGATTTTTTTCCCCTCATCTTTTTCCATTCTTCATACATTTTTGAAAAATCTCCAAAGAGCCACTAGGGCGGCGCTAAAGAGCCGCGGGTTGCCGACCTCCGATATATACTATCATCATAATACAGTCATCACACAAGATAATCACATTGAATTATTTACATTATTTACAATCAGGGGTGTGGAGGGGGGGGGTAGGATATGGACATCAAGTAGTGGACATAGAGAGAGAGAGAGAGAGAGAGAGAGAGAGAGAGAGAGAGAGAGAGAGAGAGAGAGAGAGAGAGAGAGAGAGAGAGAGAGAGAGAGAGAGAGAGAGAGAGAGATCAGAAGGCATAAGAAAAAGAAAAAGTATCTGCATTTGATTGTTTACATTTGATTATTAGCAATCCGGGGAGGGTGTTAGTTTAGGGTTGTAGCTGCCTGGAGGTGAACTTTTATTGCGGTTTTGAAGGAGGATAGAGATGCCCTTTCTTTTATACCTGTTGGGAGCGCATTCCACATTGATGTGGCATAGAAAGAGAATGAGTTAAGACCTTTGTTAGTTCGGAATCTGGGTTTAACGTGGTTAGTGGAGCACCCCCTGGTGTTGTGGTTATGGCGGTCATTTACGTTAAGGAAGTAGTTTGACATGTACTTCGGTATCAGGGAGGTGTAGCAGATTTTATAGACTAGGCTCAGTGCAAGTTGTTTAACTCTGTCCTCCACTTAAGACTGTTTTGAAAAGTTTTATTATAACTATTGTACCAAAATAATACAGTGTGAGAAAATGACAATCCATCAAGCGTCTATCAAAACATGTTGATAGATTTTTGAGCGCCGTGTGTAATGTTCTATATTTTCAATGGAACACATCAAATGTTGGTGTTGTTTACTTGAGTCATATTGCAGTCTACACATATCTCTTATGTTTATGTTTACATAAGGCGCACTGTCGAGTTTTGAGGAGAAAAAGGGATTTTAAGTGTCTGGAAAATACGGTAGCAAATTTTGTTTTGTTTATTTATTATTATTATTTTGAATATATTTGTTTAAATGGTAAATGGGTTATACTTGTATAGCACTTTTCTACCTTCAAGGTACTCAAAGCGCTTTGACACATTCACCCATTCACACACTGATGGCGGGAGCTGCCATGCGAGGCCCTAACCACGGGCCATCAGGAGCAAGGGTGAAGTGTCTTGCCCAAGGACACGACGGACGTGACTGGGTTGGTAGACGCTGGGGATCGAACCAGGAACCCTCAAGTTGCTGGCACGGCCACTCTCCCAACCCGCGCCGTTTAATTTCTATTTCAACAAAATACAATTGTATTTATTTCTCGTTCCTAAGTTTTGCACCAGTTTAAGATAGCTCAGTTCAATTATCAAGTCTATCTCAACTTGTTTCCTCTGAAAACTCCAATAAAAATGCAGTTAAAATACGAAAAGTACTGCTTTTACAGCAAAGTACAACATTCCTAATTCCTGGTCGTGGTTTCACTTGTGGGGCGGTATAGTTCGCTTGGTAGAGTGGCCGTGCCAGCAAATTGAGGGTTCCAGGTTCGATCCCCGCTTCCACCATCCTAGTCACTGCCGTTGTGTCCTTGGGCAAGACACTTTACCCACCTCATCATCATTTATTCCTTTCATGAAAATGCATACAAGCCATATACAGTTGACACTTTCATTGTTTTTTTGTTTCTTATACATTTCCATGATCAGAAAGGAGCAGATGGAAGAATACTAGGGATGTCCGATAATGGCTTTTTGCCGATATCCGATATTCCGATATTGTCCAACTCTTTAATTACCGATACCGATATCAACCGATATATACAGTCGTGGAATTAACACATTATTATGCCTAATTTGGACAACCAGGTATGGTGAAGATAAGGTCATTTTAAAAAAATTAAATAAAATAAGATAAATAAATTAAAAATATTTTATTGAATAAAAAAAGTAAAACAATATAAAAACAGTTACATAGAAACTAGTAATGAATGAAAATGAGTAAAATGAACTGTTAAAGGTTAGTACTATTAGTGGAGCAGCAGCACGCACAATCATGTGTGCTTACGGACTGTATCCCTTGCAGACTGTATTGATATATATTGATATATAATGTAGGAAGCAGAATATTAATAACAGAAAGAAACAACCCTTTTGTGTAAATGGGGGAGGGAGGTTTTTTGGGTTGGTGCACTAATTGTAAGTGTATCTTGTGTTTTTTATGTTGATTTAATAAAAAAAAAAAAAAAAAAAACGATACCGATAATAAAAAAAACGCTACCGATAATTTCCGATATTACATTTTAACGCATATATCGGCCGATCATCTCTAATCGCAACGGGATATATACCGTATTTTTCGGACTATAAGGCGCACTTAAAATCCTTTCATTTTGTCAAAACTCGACAGTGCGCCTAATGTACGGAATCATTTTGCTTGTGCTTACCGACCTCGAAGCAATTTTATTTGGTACATGGTGAAATGGTAAGTTTGACCAGTAGATGGCAGTCACACATAAGAAATACGTGTAGACTGCAATATGATGGTAGTCACACATAAGAGATACGTGTAGACTGCAATATGACTCAAGTAAACCACACCAACATTTTATATGTTCTAGAGATGTCCGATAATGGCTTTTTTGCCGATATTCTGATATTGTCCAACTCTTAATTACCGATTCCGATATCAACCGATACTGATATATGCAGTCGTGGAATTAACACATTATTATGCCTAATTTGGACAACCAGGTATGGTGAAGATAAGGTACTTTTTTTTTTTAAATTAGTAAAATAAGATAAATAAATTAGCGCCTTGCATGGCAGCTCCCGCCATCAGTGTGTGAATGTGTGTGTGAATGTGGAAATAGTGTCAAAGCGCTTTGAGTACCTTGAAGGTAGAAAAGCGCTATACAAGTATAACCCATTTATCATTTATTTATCATTTAAAAACATTTTCTTGAATAAAAAAAAAAGTAAAACAATATAAAAACAGTTACATAGAAACTAGTAATGAATGAAAATTAGTCAAATGAAGTGTTAAAGGTTAGTACTATTAGTGGAGCAGCAGCACGCACAATCATGTGTTTTTAATCATATTTATTTTTTATATTGTCTCTGTATTGGTTTTCTATTCATTTATTCTTTGTTTTTATTCAGTCATTGGTGTAGCATAATATTGTTTTTAATATTATTTTTAATATTGTTTTTAACATGGCTGTGCAGCACTTTGGAAACATTCTTGTTGTGTAAATGTGCTATATAAATAAAGTGGATTGGATTGGATTGGATTGCTTACGGACTGTATCCCTTGCAGACTGTATTGATACATATTGATATATAATGTAGGAAGCAGAATATTATTAACAGGAAGAAACAACCCTTTTGTGTGAATGAGTGTAAATGGGGGAGGGAGGTTTTTTGGGTTGGTGCACTAATTGTAAGTGTATCTTGTGTTTTATGTTGATTTAATAAAAAAAAAATAAAAAAAATTAAAAAAAAAAAAATCATAGTAGTATCGTCTAGATACGCTATTGTAATTGGTATCATTACAGTCATACTTGCCAACCCTCCCGACACTTTACCCACCTGCTCCACACTGGTTTAAATGTAACTTACATATTGGGTTTCACTATGTAAAACCGCTTTGAGTCACTAGAGAAAAGCGCTATATAAATATAATTCACTTCACATATGCAGTAACATATTGTGTCATTTATCATTCCATTATTTTGTCAACATTATTAAGGACAAGTGGTAGAAAATGAATTATTAATCTACTTGTTCATTTACTGTTGTCATGTCTGTGATCATGTTTTGTTTAAGTTATGTCCTGTTTGGTTTTTGGACTCTTTTTAGTTCCTGTTTGGTCACCATAGCAACCCATTAGTTCCACATGTTTCACGTTTGCACTCACGCACCTGTTGCTAATCACGTTCACGACGATTCAAGCCGATAGTTGCCAGGAAGTCAGCCTGGCGACACTAACTCTGTTACGTCTACTACCCATGATTTTCATGTTTATCATAGTTCATGCTGTTCCTTCTGGTCACAGTAGGTGTTATTTATTTATTTATTTCATGTCCATAGTTTTGCCTTTGTGCTATTTTTTTTGTTTCATTAGCCAAGTTTGTACTTCCGCCTTGTGCGTGATTTTTGTTCATTTTTTATAGTAAAATTAAATCATGTATTTACCTCCAAGCCATGTCCGATCCAACTTCTCTTGCATCTCGGGAAAACAAACCTCCCACAGTCCACGTCATGACAACTGTTAATATCGGCTTATTTTCTGTTTCAACATGCTCTATCCACCCTTCCGTTAAAATGTAATAATCACTTATTCTTCTGTTTTTTGATACTTTACATTACATTATTTTGGATGATACCACAAATTTAGGCATCAATCCGATACCAAGTAGTTACAGGATCATACATTTGGTCATATTCAAAGTCCTCATGTGTCCAGGGACATATTTCCTGAGTTTATAAACATAATATTACATTTAAAAAAAACGAAAGGAGGTTTTGTGATGTTAAAAAATATCGATGTAATCATAGTAGTATCGACTAGATACGCTATTGTACTTGGTATCATTACAGTCATACTTGCCAACCCTCCCGATTTTCTTGGGCAAGACACTTTACCCACCTGCTCCACACTGGTTTAAATGTAACTTGGATATTGGGTTTCACTATTTACAAACCCCGTTTCCATATGAGTTGGGAAATGGTGTTAGATGTAAATATAAACGGAATACAATGATTTGCAAATCCTTTTCAAGCCATATTCAGTTGAATATGCTACAAAGACAACATATTTGATGTTCAAACTGATAAACGTTTTTTTTTTGCAAACAATTATTAACTTTAGAATTTGATGGCAGCAACACGTGACAAAGAAGTTGGGAAAGGTGGCAATAAAGACTGATAAAGTTGAGGAATGCTCATCAAACACTTATTTGGAACATCCCACAGGTGTGCAGGCTAATTGGGAACAGGTGGGTGCCATGATTTGGTATAAAAGTAGATTCCATGAAATGCTCAGTCATTCACAAACAAGGATGGGGCGAGGGTCACCACTTTGTCAACAAATGCGTGAGCAAATTGTTGAACAGTTTAAGAAACACCTTTCTCAAGCAGCTATTGCAAGGAATTTAGGGATTTCACCATCTACGCTCCGTAATATCATCAAAGGGTTCAGAGAATGTGGAGAAATCACTGCACGTAAGCAGCTAAGCCCGTGACCTTCCATCCCTCAGGCTGTACTGCATCAACAAGCGACCTCAGTGTGTAAAGGATATCACCACATGGGCTCAGGAACACTTCAAAAACCCACTGTCAGTAACTACAGTTGGTCGCTACATCTGTAAGTGCAAGTTAAAACTCTCCTATGCAAGGCGAAAACCGTTTATCAACAACACCCGGAAACGCCGTCGGCTTCGCTGGGCCTGAGCTCATCTAAGATGGACTGATGCAAAGTGGAAAAGTGTTCTGTGGTCTGACAAGTCCACATTTCAAATTGTTTTCGGAAACTGTGGCCGTCGTGTCCTCCGGACCAAAGAGGAAAAGAACCATCCGGATTGTTATAGGCGCAAAGTGTAAAAGCCAGCATGTGTGATGGTATGGGGGTGTATTAGTGCCCAAGACATGGGTAACTTACACATCTGTGAAGGCGCCATTAATGCTGAAAGGTACATACAGCTTTTGGAGCAACATGTGTTGCCATCCAAGCAACGTTACCATGGACGCCCCTGCTTATTTCAGCAAGACAATGCCAAGCCACGTGTTACATCAACGTGGCTTCATAGTAAAAGAGTGCGGGTACTAGACTGGCCTGCCTGTAGTCCAGACCTGTCTCCCATTGAAAATGTGTGGCACCTGCAATGTGAGAAGGGAGACCCCCGGACTGTTGAACAACTTAAGCTGTACATCAAGCAAGAATGGGAAAGAATTCCACTTCAAAAATGTGTCTCCTCACTTCCCAAACCTTTACTGAGTGTTGTTAAAAGGAAAGGCCATGTAACACAGTGGTGAACATGCCCTTTCCCAACTACTTTGGCACGTGTTGCAGCCATGAAATTCTAATTATTATTTGCAATATGAGTTTGAACATGAAATATGTTGTCTTTGTAGCATATTCAACTGAATATGGCTTGAAAAGGATTCGCAAATCATTGTATTCCGTTTATATTTACATCTAACACCATTTCCCAACTCATATTGAAACGGGGTTTGTAAAAGCGCTTTGAGTCACTAGAGAAAAGCGCTATATAAATATAATTCACTTCACTCTGCACAATTCAACATGTCTGAAAAGGAGCAGGGAGAAGCAGAGCTTACACAATCAGGCGAGCGCACTTCGTTGCTATTCAGGTTGATTTGATGTAGACGCAGCTGACATGAAAAAACAACAACAAACCTCCTCCACCCGGCCTGCCTCCTCTCCCCAACGAGCCCAAAACAAAAGAGTCGAGCTGTCACCGCATCGCCTGCTGGCGCCTACGCTCACACGGAGGTGAGGGCCGCATTACCCACCTGCACCGCCTGACTCATGCAGCTCTTACGAAACCCCCTCCAATGTGCCGGAAGACGCCATATCTTCTCCCTTTCACTCCAACCTTCCGACAGCCGCCGTCTATTCTCAAATGCTAATTGGCTGCTAATGAGAGACGCCTGGCGCGCTGCCAGGTGTGCTGAAAGCCACGCAAAAGATGACTGGCGCAACACGACACTTATCTCACACCATTGCACCCTTTTTAATCGGCTCCCTGACACCAGGTGTGATACATCCCGCTTCTTTAATTATGCGGGGAGTTCTGCGGCGGTCCAGGCTGGGAGGAATTTGGGAAGCAATTAAGGATCCCTCTCAAAATTGGGCGCTGAAAGAGGTTGAAATTCCAATTAAGGTATGATAAAAAAATATGTTTTACAGTAGCTTTTTGGAGAGAGAACATTTTCGGTCATTAGAACTTAAGGTTTTGATACGATAGCAAAAATGGAAGTTTTGCGTATTGGCTGATGCCGATCTTGACCCGTTACGATTCATAGGCCAAAACAAAGGTGCTTAAAGATGCTTTTATTTCCTGTCGTTTAGACTATTGTAATGCCTTGCTCACTGGCCTGCCCAAAAAGAATGCCAAAAGTCTACAATTAAGAGGGCGGGAGCACATTACACCAGCTTTAAAGTCGCACTTGTACAGGACTTTGTGTTTGCCACTTGCCTGTGTATGAAAACATAACATAACGTGGAAAAAGTGAAGCACTGTGAATACTGCACTGTATACTGTCTTTAAGTTGAAGTGGAGTGGCAATTGTTTTTGACGACACCCCGTGGCCACAATGATTGATGAAATTAAGCCCACGGTACAGTAAGTTGAATGATGCGGACACGTTTGTTACTGGATTGTAAAAGGTCTGCTACTTAAGTACATGCAATTTTTATTTTTTTTTCTAATAAATTTGCTATATTTAAAACAAATATTTACATATATATACTTTTTACATCGTCATCATGGGGTATTGTGTGTAGAATTTTGAGGACAAACGTGATTTTCAATTAATTTTGGAACAAGGCTGTAACGTAACATAACGTGGAAAAAGTGAAGCACTGTGAATACTGCACTGTATACTGTCTTTAAGTTGAAGTGGAGTGGCAATTGTTTTTGACGACACCTCGTGGCCACAATGATTGATGAAATTAAGCCCACGGTACAGTAAATTGAATGACGCGGACACGTTTGTTACTGGATTAACAAGGGTCTGCTACTTATGTACATGTGATTTTTTTTAATATTTCTAATAAATTTGCTATATTTATATAAAAAAAATAATTTTTACATCTTCATCATCGGGTATTGTGTGTATAACTTTGAGGACAATTTTTTTTTTTTTAATTCCATTTTGGAACAAGGCTGTAACGTAACATAACGTGGAAAAAGTGAAGCACTGTGAATACTGCATTGTATACTGTCTTTAAGTTGAAGTGGAGTGGCAATTGATTTTGGCGACACCTACTGACCACAATGACTCATGAAGTTAAGCCCACGATAGAGTGAGTTGAATGATGCGGACACGTTTGTTACTGGATTGTAAAAGGTCTGCTACTTATGTACTTGTGATTTATTTTTTTTTCTAATAAATTTGCTATATTTATTTAAAAAAAAAAAAAAAACTTTTTACATCACCATCATGGGGTATTGTGTGTAGAATTTTGAGGACAAATGTGATTTTCATTTAATTTTGGAACAAGGCTGTAACGTAACATAACGTGGAAAAAGTGAAGCACTGTGAATACTGCACTATATACTGTCTTTAAGTTGAAGTGGAGTGGCAATTGTTTTTGGCGACACCTACTGACCACAATGACTCATGAAGTTAAGCCCACGATAGAGTGACTTGAATGATGCTGACACGTTTGTTACTGGATTGTAAAAGGTCTGCTACTTATGTACTTGTGATTTTTTTTTTTTTAAATAAATTTGTTATATTTATTAAAAAAAATTAAAACATTTTTTTACATGGTCATCATGGGGTATTGTGTGTAGAATTTTGAGGACAAAAGTGATTTTCATTCCATTTTGGAACAAGGCTGTAACGTAACATAACGTGGAAAAAGTGAAGCACTGTGAATACTGCACTGTATACTGTCTTTAAGTTGAAGTGGAGTGGCAATTGTTTTTGACGACACCTCGTGGCCACAATGATTGATGAAATTAAGCCCACGGTACAGTAAATTGAATGACGCGGACACGTTTGTTACTGGATTAACAAGGGTCTGCTACTTATGTACATGTGATTTTTTTAAATATTTCTAATAAATTTGCTATATTTATATAAAAAAAATAATTTTTACATCTTCATCATCGGGTATTGTGTGTATAACTTTGAGGACAATTTTTTTTTTTTCAATTCCATTTTGGAACAAGGCTGTAACGTAACATAACGTGGAAAAAGTGAAGCACTGTGAATACTGCATTGTATACTGTCTTTAAGTTGAAGTGGAGTGGCAATTGATTTTGGCGACACCTACTGACCACAATGACTCATGAAGTTAAGCCCACGATAGAGTGAGTTGAATGATGCGGACACGTTTGTTACTGGATTGTAAAAGGTCTGCTACTTATGTACATGTGATTTTTTTTTCTTATAATAAATTTGCTATATTTAAGAAAAACAAAAAACAACTTTTTACATCGTCATCATGGGGTATTGTGTGTAGAATTTTGAGGACAAAAGTGATTTCCATTCCATTTTGGAACAAGGCTGTAACGTAACATAACGTGGAAAAAGTGAAGCACTGTGAATACTGCACTCTATACTGTCTTTAAGATGAAGTGGAGTGGCAATTGTTTTTGGCAACACATCGTGGCCACAATGACTCATGAAGTTAAGCCCATGATACAGTAAATTGAATGATACGGACACGTTTGTTACTGGATTAACAAGGGTCTGCTACTTATGTACATGTGATTTTTTTTAATATTTCTAATAAATTTGCTATATTTATATAAAAACAATAATTTTTACATCGTCATCATCGGGTATTGTGTGTAGAATTTTGAGGACAATTTTTTTTTTTTAATTCCATTTTGGAACAAGGCTGTAACGTAACACAACGTGGGAAAAGTGAAGCACTGTGAATACTGCACTCTATACTGTCTTTAAGTTGAAGTGGAGTGGCAATTGTTTTTGGCGACACCTACTGACCACAATGACTCATGAAGTTAAGCCCACGATAGAGTGAGTTGAATGATGCTGACACGTTTGTTACTGGATTGTAAAGGGTCTGCTACTTATGTACATGTGATTTTTTTTTTTTTTATATAAATTTGCTATATTTAAAAAAAAAAACTTTTTACATGGTCATCATGGGGTATTGTGTGTAGAATTTTGAGGACAAAAGTGATTTCCATTCCATTTTGGAACAAGGCTGTAACGTAACACAACGTGGGAAAAGTGAAGCACTGTGAATACTGCACTGTATACTGTCTTTAAGTTGAAGTGGAGTGGCAATTGTTTTTGGCGACACCTACTGACCACAATGACTCATGAAGTTAAGCCCACGATAGAGTGACTTGAATGATGCTGACACGTTTGTTACTGGATTGTAAAAGGTCTGCTACTTATGTACTTGTGATTTTTTTTTTTTTTTAATAAATTTGTTATATTTATTAAAAAAAATAAAAACAACTTTTTACATCGTCATCATGGGGTATTGTGTGTAGAATTTTGAGGACAATTTTTTTATTTTATTTCCATTTTGGAACAAGGCTGTAACGTAACATAACGTGGAAAAAGTGAAGCACTGTGAATACTGCACTGTATACTGTCTTTAAGTTGAAGTGGAGTGGCAATTGTTTTTGGCGACACCTACTGACCACAATGACTCATGAAGTTAAGCCCACGATAGAGTGACTTGAATGATGCTGACACGTTTGTTACTGGATTGTAAAAGGTCTGCTACTTATGTACTTGTGATTTTTTTTTTTTTTTAATAAATTTGTTATATTTATTAAAAAAAATAAAAACAACTTTTTACATCGTCATCATGGGGTATTGTGTGTAGAATTTTGAGGACAATTTTTTAATTTTATTTCCATTTTGGAACAAGGCTGTAACGTAACATAACGTGGAAAAAGTGAAGCACTGTGAATACTGCACTGTATACTGTCTTTAAGTTGAAGTGGAGTGGCAATTGTTTTTGGCGACACCTACTGACCACAAGGACTCATGAAGTTAAGCCCACGATACAGTGAGTTGAATGATGCGGACACGTTGGTTACTGGATTGCTACTGCTTCTGCCTTGGAGACTTTGCACATGCAACTGTATATGTTTATATTGACAAATAGGAGTGTTAAATCAAATGTTTATTCACATCTGAATCGCCATTCGTGTTTATTCAGATTCACGCACCCCTGCCACCAGTTCTGGAATCACCAGTCTTGGAGGATGCTGAAGATTATACAAGAATCTGCTCCTTTTTTCTCACATAACACAAATATAACTGCTGCATGCCACCAATGCGTTTGAGAGTTGGCCGGTGATGAATTGCTATTGTGGACGTCTTGCAAAAGTAATTACTGGTCCTCTTAGGGAAGCTGGGGGGGAAAAAAAAGACGCTGACTAAGTCAGATTCGCGAGTCAAACTTTACACGCGGCCTCGTCTCTGTCACAGTGTGTTCCCGCTGGAAAGTGCACAGAAATGTTTGGAGGCAGCGAAATAAAGCTATTCATTTTTCACACCCCGCGTTGGTTGGTTTTTTTCTCTTCTTTTTGACGTCTCCGGCCAACCTGTTGCTACGGGAAACTGCTGATGCTGTCGTCCGCCGCCGTGCGTATGCGACTATTTATATCAACTGTGCGTTTTGCAACTGCCGTTGGCTTCCTGTGGAGACGACCATGTGAGGCTTATTTTAATTGCTTCCACCTCCCTGAAAAAAGGAGAAGTCAATGCCCACAAAAGGCGGTGACTCAAACTACACCGGACGTGCTGCCAGACTGATGACTCTGGTACTTTATATGTACCTTTCAGGACCTTCACCACGCTCTGAGGCTTATGATCGCTCACCTGTGTTGGATCCGGACAGGTTGTACCTGGAGTTTGCCTTTTTGATGATGTTCTCATGGATCTGGTGCCACTCACTCTCTGTGTTACATCTGAGACAACAGACAGGGTGACACGATCAAAAAAGTTCTGTTTTGTGTGCCGTCTGCTTATTACGATACCTAAAAAAAAAAAAAATGAAGCAAACAAAAAAAAATTGCAAATATATATGCACAAAAAACAATAATCAAAATATAAAATGATACAAAAAAAAAAGAATAATAAAAAGGATGGTTTAATAATAAAACGGCACAAATTCAATAATTAAAAACATAATAAATTAAGAATTATTTACTAAATTTATGAAATATGTTGTGTTTGTTTTGGTATGCATTTTGGTGAAAATAACACTAAACCCACTAAAATGTTACAGAAAAAAATATAAAAACAAACGCAGTATAAAATACAAAATATAATATATATATATATATATATATATTATATTTTGTATTTTATACTGCGTTTGTTTTTATATTTTTTTATATATGTATATATATATATATATATATATATATACATATATATATATATACATATATATATATATATATATATATATATATATATATATATATATATATATATTATATTTTATACTGCGTTTGTTTTTATATTTTTTCTGTAACATTTTAGTGGGTTTAGTGTTACATATATATATATATATATATATATATATATATATATATATATATACATATATATATATATATATATATATATATATATATATACATATATATATATATATATATATATATATATATATATATATATATATATATATGTATATATGTATATATAAATATATATGTATATATGTATATATAAATATATATGTATATATGTATATATAAATATATATATATATATATATATATATATATATATATATATATATAATATATATATATAAATATATATATATATATATATATATATATATATATATATATATATATATATATATATATATATATATATATATATATATATATATATATATATATATATATATATATACATGTCATGAAAGCAAAACAAGAAGTAAAAAAAATAAAAATAATAAATAAATAAATAAATATATATAAATATATATATACACTACCGTTCAAAAGTTTGGGGTCACATGTAAATGTCCTTATTTTTGAAGGAAAAGCACTGTACTTTTCAATGAAGATAACTTTAAACTAGTCTTAACTTGAAAGAAATACACTCTATACATTGCTAATGTGGTAAATGACTATTCTAGCTGCAAATGTCTGCTTTTTGGTGCAATATCTACATAGGTGTATAGAGGCCCATTTCCAGCAACTATCACTCCAGTGTTCTAATGGTACAATGTGTTTGCTCATTGGCTCAGAAGGCTAATTGATGATTAGAAAACCCTTGTGCAATCATGTTCACACATCTGAAAACACTTTAGCTCGTTACAGAAGCTACAAAACTGACCTTCCTTTGACCAGATTGAGTTTCTGGAGCATCACATTTGTGGGGTCAATTAAACGCTCAAAATGGCCAGAAAAAGAGAACTTTCATCTGAAACTCGACAGTCTATTCTTGTTCTTAGAAATGAAGGCTATGCCACAAAATTGTTTGGGTGACCCCAAACTTTTGAACGGTACTGTATATATATATATTTTTTTTAATTTGTATTTTTATTTTTTTTTTATTTTTTTTTTTTTTTACTTCTTGTTTTGCTTTTATGACAATATAATATAATATAAAAAATACTACAAGGAAAATATATATTAGGGTCTTACTCTTCACGTAATTAGTGGTAAATAAAAAAATTAAGAAAACAAATAAAATTACAATAAATATGTACAAAAAACATGAATCAAAATATAAAATAATAAAACAGTAAAAATAAAATAAAAAATGAAAAAAATATTGAATTAACAATTATTTACTAAATAATGAAATACATTTAGTTTGTTTTGGTATGCTTTTAGGTTAATATACAGTAGAGGCCAAAAGTTTGGACACACCTTCTCATCATTTTTCCTTTTCTTTATTTTCATGACTATTTACATTGTAGATTGTCACTGAAGGCATCAACACTATGAATGTGGAGTTATGTACTTCACAAAAAAAGGTGACATGAATGAAAACATGTTTTATATTCTAGTTCCTTCAAAATAGCCACCCTTTGCTCCGATTACTGTTTTGCACACTCTTGGCATTCTCTCCACGAGCTTCAAGATGTAGTCACCTGAAATGGTTTTCACTTCACAGGTGTGCTTGTGTATATATATTATATATGTATACACATCTATATGCATATACAAACTCAAATGTATGACTACATGAACAAAAAAAAAACTGGAAAAAAAAAAGCCGGGTGAAATCGCAGACCTCTGCCAGGCCCTATCAGCCAATTTTAAGGGATCCTTTTAAAAATCCTGAATCCAGATGGTGATCCAGATCAGCCTCAAAATTGATTCACTTGTATCTGACATTTGTGACATTTTGTGAAAGTCTCATCAAAATCCACCCATGACTTTTGGAGTCATGGGTGGCCAGTGGAGGGGAACTAACGGAAGTATAAATACAATTTCCAATGTGTTTGGTTTCTTTGTCTTTTGCTTTCAAACAAGCTGCGAGAGGGTTCACTCTTTGCATCAGTGTCAGCGTTTGTTCTGTCGCAAAATGAAAGAAACGGAGTAAAGGCTCTAGTTAGCCATCCACTCCCTTTGTCCCTGTGGGTGGAGGCGGGGCCACAAACACAGAAGTTGAGCATCGCAATGTACACGTAAGATGTATCGAAGCACGAATCGATTTCTGACACTTCTCGAAAGTTTCACTTTTTGAGTTGCGTTGCCGACTAAGTGACGAACAGATGCCGGCGACGACGTGACATCCTGGCGGCGGTAAACAGCGTACTCCTATCAGCCGTGACAGCTGCCGCCTGCCTGTTCACGGGCACTTACGCGTAAACCTTGAGCAGGTGGTCGTCCTTGGAGTCGGCCGTGAGCAGATCGGCGATGCTGACGACGGCGCAGCCCAACGGCCGGCGGTACTGAACGCTACACTGGTTCTTCTTCTCTCCGGCGCCCATTCTCCCTGCGAAACAGACGACAACGTTCTCAGCCATGGTGCTTCTCTCAGGAAAGAGCGACAGCTCTACCTATTCTGATGACGTGCACCACGATGTAGACGTCTTTCCGCAGGTCGCTGCTTCCCAGATCCTGGAAGGGGTACAAGATTTTAGCAACACTTTTTTTTTTTTTTTTTCTTTTTTTTTTTTTTTTATACACGCTCAGGCCTTTTTGTCAACGCACTGCAAAAAGTCAGTGTTCAAAAACACTTACACTTACTTCTCTTTTGTAAAGTAAATGTGAACAGCCGATATGGGCATCTACATCAACTATATGATTTGCCTGAGAAGCTGGACAGGACATTAAAAAAAATAAAAAATAAAATAAATAAAAAATTAGGGGTATTTTATTTGAAGTAAGCAAAATTATCTGCTAATAGAACAAGAACATTTGGCTTGTCAAGACTTTCCAAAACAAGTAAAATTAGCTCAATGAATACCTTAAAACAGTGGTTCCCAACCTTTTTGTAGCTGCGGACCGGTCAACGCTTGAAAATTTGTCCCACGGACCGGTGTGGGGGGGGTGTATTTAAAAAAAAAAAAAAAAAAAAAAGTTTTTTTTTTTACATAAATAAATACAATCATGTGTGCTTACGGACTGTATCCCTGCAGACTGTATTTATCTATATTGATATATAATGTATATATTGTGTTTTTTATGTTGATTTCATTTAAAAAAAAAAAAAAAAAAAAAATGTTTTTTTTTTTTTTTTTTTACATAAATAAATACAATCATGTGTGCTTACGGACTGTATCCCTGCAGACTGTATTTATCTATATTGATATATAATGTATGTATTGTGTTTTTTATGTTGATTTCATTTTTTTTTTTAAATAATTAAAAAAAAGTTGATGTTTTTTTGTTTTGTTTTTTACATAAATACAATCATGTGTGCTTACGGACTGTCTCCCTGCAGACTGTATTGATCTATATTGATATATAATGTATATATTGTGTTTTTTATGTTGATTTCATTTTTTTTTTTAAATAATTAAAAAAAAGTTGATGTTTTTTTGTTTTGTTTTTTACATAAATACAATCATGTGTGCTTACGGACTGTCTCCCTGCAGACTGTATTGATCTATATTGATATATAATGTATATATTGTGTTTTTTATGTTGATTTCATTAAAAAAAAAAAAAAAAAATTTTTTTTTTTTTTTTTACATAAATAAATACAATCATGTGTGCTTACGGACTGTATCCCTGCAGACTGTATTGATCTATATTGATATATAATGTATATATTGTGTTTTGTATGTTGATTTCATTTTTTTTTGGTTGGGGACCACTGCCTTAAAATACCTTAAAATACGTATATTCTCACTAATAACAAGTGCACTTTTCTTGGTGGAAAAAAAAAAGAGACCTTTTTGCTCAATATGTTGAAAAATATTCTTAAATGAAGTAAATGCTAGTGCCATTATCTTGACATAATGATATGCGCTCGGCATTACATTTCTTGAAACCAGCAAAATTATACTAAAAACTAATTTATTGTTCTTAATGGAAAGTCAACAAGGCAAGCGCTTGTTACTCTCGGGGTCTCCTAGCCGCTCAGGCAAATCATATTGTCTAAGAATGCATTTTTCCATGGATAACATGACATCATCGCGCCAAGTGCGTGCTCTTTCAGTCAATTAGTGTTAATATTTACAGCCCGGCCAAAAAAAATTAATTGTAATTTTGAGGAATTTATCTGAATGTGCATGAACCTTTTCTGTTCAAAATTGTTAGAAATGTCACATGTTTAAATATTAACTGTCAGTTTGCTGTACTGTGCCAACTGTACTACTATATGAGTACCTATTTTCTATTGTTTCATTGAAAATAAAACAGTGAAGTCCATTTGGCTGTCATCTGTTTTAATTATGAGACACAATTGTGTCAAAATCATGATTTTTTTTTTTCATGCTTGAAATAAGAAATGATTACTTTAAAAAAAAAAGTAGTTTTATACTTGTGAGTGTTGATGACACAGATTTGCAACACTTGATATTCTAGTTTCAAGCATGTTTTACTCAATATAGGTCATCAAATCTCACAAGCTGTAATATCTTACTGACATCATTTAGGAGCAAAACCCTTAAAACAAGTAAAACACTCTAACATAAAATCTGCTTAGTGAGAAGAATGATCTTATTAGACAGAAAATAAGCAAATATTTGAGATTTGAGTTTTTGCAGTGCACTCACCACAAACAGCGTGCACTGTCTCTCCGTCTTCTCCGGCGACTTGGGCAAGCCGCTCTTATTCAGCCGGACAAAGAACCTTTCACTAGAGGTAGGAAAGAGTGAAGCACAGATGAAGGATCGTTTTCGCACTCCGAGGCTCCCCGTAGATCTGTGAGGCGATATTTGAAGTTTTTTGACCGCCGCCGTCCATTCTTCTGGCCTCAAATCACCACCAAATTGAGTCCAAAAGCGGAAAGGACGAGCGCGACCCCTCTCGAGCCAGCCTGCTGGGCCTCTCCCGCTCTCTCTCTGGCTAATCCGGTTAGGTGACTTTCACAGTCGCCACGATAAGCAGACGGGGAACCTTGTAATGCACCAGCGGCTGACACGGCGATGCTAGTCCGAGGGACTCGTTCAAGGACGCACGAAAGCATCCTCAGAACTTTTGGCCGTGTGTGTGTAGTTCAGCAGCTACGATGGCCCCGCCTAGTCGGATTAAAGTTAAAAGTTAAAGTAGCAATGATTGTCACACACACACTAGGTGTGGTGAAATGTGTCCTCTGCATTTGACTCATCCCCTTGTTCACCCCCTGGGAGGTGAGGGGAGCAGTGGGCAGCAGCGGCGGCCGCGCCCGGGGATCATTTTTGGTGATTTAACCCCCAATTCCAACCCTTGATGCTGAGTGTCAAGCAGAGAGGTAATGAGTCCAATTTCTATAGTCTTTGGTATGACTCGGCCGGGGTTAGAACTCACAACCTACCCATCTCAGGGCGGACACTCTAACCACTAGACCAGTGGTCCCCAACCTTTTTGTAGCTGCGGACCGGTCAACGCTTGAAAATTTGTCCCACGGACCGGTGGGGGGTGTATTTCAAAACAAAACAAAAAAAAAAAAAATTTTTTTTTTTTACATAAATAAATACAATCATGTGTGCTTACGGACTGTATCCCTGCAGACTGTATTGATCTATATCGATATATAATGTATATATTGTGTTTTTTATGTTGATTTTTTGTTGTAAATTTCTTGTGCGGCCCGGTACCAATTGGTCCGCGGACCGGTACCGGGCCGCGGACCGGTGGTTGGGGACCACTGCACTAGACCACTGAGTAGGCCTTAGCTTGGATGCAGCAGTTCTATCGCAACAGGATATATACCGTATTTTTCAGACTATAAGGCGCACTTAAAATCCTTTCATTTTGTCAAAACTCGACAGTGCGCCTAATGTACGGAATCATTTTGGTTGTGCTTACCGACCTCGAAACAATTTTATTTGGTACATGGTGAAATGATAAGTTTGACCAGTAGATGGCAGTCACACATAAGAAATACGTGTAGACTGCAATATAATGGCAGTCACACATAAGAGATATGTGTAGACTGCAATATGATGGCAGTCACACATAAGAAATACGTGTAGACTGCAATATGATGGCAGTCACACATAAGAGATATGTGTAGACTGCAATATGACTCAAGTAAACCACACCAACATTTTATATGTTCTAGAGGTGTCCGATAATGGCTTTTTTGCCGATATTCCGATATTGTCCAACTCTTAATTACAGATTCCGATATCAACCGATACCGATATATACAGTCGTGGAATTAACACATTATTATGCCTAATTTTGTTGTGATGCCCCGCTGGATGCATTAAACAATGTAACAAGATTTTCCAAAATAAATCAACTCAAGTTATGGAAAAAAGTGCCAACAAGGCACTGCCATATTTATTATTGAAGTCACAAAGTGCATTATTTTTTTGAACATGCCTCAAAACAGCAGCTTGGAGTTTGGGACATGCAAGGGACAACATTGTTCTTCCATTGCAACAATAAACAGATGTTTAATGTACCCTAAGATTTTTTTGTTAAAATAAAGCCAATAATGACATTTTTTGTGGTCCCCTTTATTTAGAAAAGTATCGAAATACATTTTGGTACCGGTACCAAAATATTGGTATCAAGACAACCCTACCATCCACTGATACATTTTTCAAAATGCAACTTCGGCTTCAATGTGTATGTTTTCACGTACAAATCCGTGATATTTCCCCGCACACACTTGTGTGTACTTCCCACACCTGTATGCCTCCACTTGACTTTCCACACCATTTATCCCCCCCTAAGGATTCCTGCGCATCAGACGCCGCACTCTGCATGCTTCCCTCCACCTTAATTAGCGCCTTATTGTCCCGACCGCCAATTAACATCTACTCATGCATACACACACACACGTGCACATACGGGCCCCGCCCTCGCAGCTTGTTGATCTACTCCCCCCGGCCCCGGTGGGACCTTATCTCGCTCTATCAGCGCTAGTATTAACACAACATGAATGGCTGGGTTCCCTCCCCTCTGGGCCCCCCACAGCTCTCCTGTTATTGATAATTGCATTTACGGAGGAGCGGGGTGGTGGGGGGTATGCGACACTGGTCCTGTCGGCTGCTGAAGAAGGGAACCTAAACGTGGTACAGTCGTGGTCACTGCGTTCATTATCCCGCAAACACAAAGGGAGCAGCCGCGGTGCAAAGGGGCTTCTGGTGTTGGCATGGTACCGAGGGTCCAGCCCCCATCTGGTCGGTGACACACAGAAAACACCAACGCCGGATTCAAGCGGCGCCGTGGCTCGCCGCCAGACGGGCCGAGATGTGTAAATGTGCGTCTGTTTACTTGTAAGGCCAGACAGTGTGAGAGACAACGCTGGCGTGGTGCCACCCCCCCCCCCCTCCCCCCCTCAAAGGCAACGGACATACACAAGCGACATTTAGGTGGGGTGTTTGCATCCCGACTCAATGCAGGAAAGCAATGATTCAAATGGGCTGTCAAAGTTAACGTGTGCGATTAATCACAAAAAATTATCGCTGATGCAGATGCAATTTTTTCCAATGCCCAATAAACAATCCCACACACTGTTGAGACAATATGTGCGCTTTTTTTTTTTACTGCAGAATGAATCCTCATGGGGCCAAAGAAAGTTGCGAGTGCCAGCACGTTGATAAAGACACGATAGAATTCAAGAAAGAACTCGTTGCAAATTAAGAAGGTGGCATCCTCTTCTTTATCCTTATCCGCCTCCTCTTATAGCCGTCTTCGCTAACAGGAATCATAAATGAAAGTAAAAGTAAAGTTAAATGTTCGTTTATATTCGTCATCTATATTTTTTTCTGCATATAAAACTATATTTATTAATATATTTTCACAGATGCAGATTAATCACGCGCATTTTTCCAATGCTTAATAAACAATCCCACAAGCAGTTGACTCAATCTGTGTGCTTTTTTTTTTACAGCAAAATGGGGCCAGAGAAAGTTGCGAGTGCCAGCATTTTGATAAAGAAGGTGAGAAATATGATAGAATTCAAGAAGGAACTAGTTGCAAATTAAGAAGGTGGCATCAACATGTCTCTTCTTTATCCTTATCCGTCTCTTCTTATCGCCGTCTTCGCCAACAAGAATCATAAATGAAAGTAAAAGTAAAGTTAAATGTTTGTTTATTTTCGTCATCTATATATTTTTCTGTATGTAAAACTATATTTTTTAATATATTTTCACTGATGCAGATTAATCACGCCATTTTTTCCAAAGCCCCACAAACAGTTGACTCAATCTGTGTGCTTTTTTTTTTACTGCAAAATGGGGCCAGAGAAAGTTGCGAGTGCCAGCACTTTGACAAAGAAGGTGAGAAACACGATAGAATTCAAGAAGGAACTAGTTGCAAATTAAGAAGGTGGCATCCGTGTGGCTCTTCTTTCCCTTCATCCACCTCCTTTTATCGCCGTCTTCGCCAACAAGAATCATAAATGAAAGTAAAAGTAAAGTTAAATGTTCGTTTATTTTCGTCATCTATATTTTTTTCTGCATGTAAAACTATATTTTTTTATATATATTTTCGCTGATGCAGATTAATCACGCGCATTTTTCCAATGCTTAATAAACAATCCCACAAACAGTTGACTCAATCTGCGTGCTTTTTTTTTTACTGCAAAATGGGGCCAGAGAAAGTTGCGAGTGCCAGCATTTTGATAAAGAAGGTGAGAAACACGATAGAATTCAAGAAAGAACTCGTTGCAAATTAAGAAGGTGGCATCTGCCTGGCTCTTCTTTATCCTTATCCGCCTCCTCTTATCGCCGTCTTCGCCAACAAGAATCATAAATGAAAGTAAAAGTAAAGTTAAATGTTCGTTTATATTCGTCATTTATATTTTTTTCTGCATGTAAAACTATATTTTTTTATATATATTTTCGCTGATGCAGATTAATCATGTGCATTTTTCCAATGCTCAAATATCCCACAAACAGTTGACTCAATATGTGTGCTTTTTTTTTTTTTACTGCAAAATGGGGCCAGAGAAAGTTGCGAGTGCCAGCATTTTGATAAAGAAGGTGAGAAACATGATAGAATTCAAGAAGGAACTCGTTGCAAATTAAGAAGGTGGCATCCGCGTGGCTCTTCTTTATCCTTATCCGCCTCCTCTTATCGCCGTCTTCGCCAACAAGAATCATAAATGAAAGTAAAAGTAAAGTTAAATGTCCGTTTATATTCGTCATCTATATTTTTTTCTGCATGTAAAACTATATTTTTTATATATATTTTCGCTGATGCAGATTAATCACGCGCATTTTTCCAATGCTTAATAAACAATCCCACGCACAGTTGACTCAATACGTGTGTTGTTGTTTTTTTTTACTGTAAAATGAACCATCATGGGGCCAAAGAAAGTTGCGAGTGCCAGCACTTTGATAAAGAAGGTGAGAAACACGACAGAATTCACGAAAGGAATCGTTGTAAATTAAGAAGGTGGCATCCGCCTGGCTCTCCTTTCCCCTCATCTGTCTCCTCTTATCGCCGTCTTCGCCAACAAGAATCATAAATGAAAGTAAAAGTTAAGTTAAATGTTAATTTATATGTCATTTATATTTCTTTCTGCATGTAAAACTATATTTTTTTTTTATGTGTTTTTGGGTCAATTATGTCACGCCCAATACGCCTGATTTTATTTTCTCCAATTAGTGATTGGACTGTTTAAAAAAAGATGACTCCCTATATGTCTATAGTTTTTTTTCTATTTATTTATTTACTATCTGTTTATATTATGTTATTTTTTATTGTTATTATTATTTTATTTTTGATTTTTTGATTTTATTTTATTTGTTAATATTATTATTACTTTGATTTGTTTTGTTTTTGTTTTTTTTGCTGTTTTAAAATTGTTTTGGAGGGGATGGGTGGCATCGTTGGGATATAAACAAAAACAAATATTTTGACATTTAGGGCAGACAATAGATGTATGATGTATGCAAATATGATGTAATGATAGGAATGTCTGATGCTGGATGTCAATAAAAATAAATAAAATAAAACTTGTTTGGATGTCTGGAATGGATTATTTACATGTCCATTATTTCTTTAGGGAAAAAATGCTTTGTTTTTTGTATGATTGCGTTTACATTAGTGCTGTCAAATGATTTTTTTTTTTTAATTACTTTTTTAATTTTCACAATAGCAACATATAACAATTCCCTTTTTTTTATAACAATATACTATATACTAATTAATTAACAGCACTGAACATACCATATCATAAACATATGACTAGCGCTGTCAAAAGATGACATATTTAATAAGATTAACCACATTTTGGAAGTTAGATTAATCATGATTAATCACAGGTTATCACTTGCTTGCATATTTCAAAAAAAAGTTTTTATTTGAACACAAATGCAATTTTATTGTCATATATGCATTCAAATGTTTTATTTGAATGCACGTTATTTATCTATTTTGTCTATTTAAAGTTGAGTCAGTTATTATGTTATTTATCTATTTTGTCTATTTAAAGATGAGTCAGTTATTATGTTATTTATCTATTTTGTCTATTTAAAGTTGAGTCAGTTATTATGTTATTTATCTATTTTGTCTATTTAAAGTTGAGTCAGTTATTATGTTATTTATCTACTTTGTCTATTTAAAGATGAGTCAGTTATTATGTTATTTATCTATTTTGTCTATTTAAAGATGAGTCAGTTATTATGTTATTTATCTATTTTGTCTATTTAAAGTTCAGTCAGTTATTATGTTATTTATCTATTTTGTCTATTTAAAGTTGAGTCAGTTATTATGTTATTTATCTATTTTGTCTATTTAAAGATGAGTCAGTTATTATGTTATTTATCTATTTTGTCTATTTAAAGTTGAGTCAGTTATTATGTTATTTATCTATTTTGTCTATTTAAAGTTGAGTCAGTTATTATGTTATTTATCTATTTTGTCTATTTAAAGTTGAGTCAGTTATTATGTTATTTATCTATTTTGTCTATTTAAAGTTGAGTCAGTTATTATGTTATTTATCTATTTTGTCTATTTAAAGTTGAGTCAGTTATTATGTTATTTATCTATTTTGTCTATTTAAAGTTGAGTCAGTTATTATGTTATTTATCTATTTTGTCTATTTAAAGTTCAGTCAGTTATTATGTTATTTATCTATTTTGTCTATTTAAAGTTGAGTCAGTTATTATGTTATTTATCTATTTTGTCTATTTAAAGATGAGTCAGTTATTATGTTATTTATCTATTTTGTCTATTTAAAGTTGAGTCAGTTATTATGTTATTTATCTATTTTGTCTATTTAAAGTTGAGTCAGTTATTATGTTATTTATCTATTTTGTCTATTTAAAGTTGAGTCGGTTATTATGTTATTTATCTATTTTGTCTATTTAAAGTTGAGTCGGTTATTATGTTATTTATCTATTTTGTCTATTTAAAGTTGAGTCGGTTATTATGTTATTTATCTATTTTGTCTATTTAAAGTTGAGTCGGTTATTATGTTATTTATCTATTTTGTCTATTTAAAGTTGAGTCAGTTATTATGTTATTTATCTGTTTTGTCTATTTAAAGATGAGTCAGTTATTATGTTATTTATCTGTTTTGTCTATTTAAAGTTGAGTCAGTTATTATGTTATTTATCTATTTTGTCTATTTAAAGATGAGTCAGTTATTATGTTATTTATCTATTTTGTCTATTTAAAGTTGAGTCAGTTATTATGTTATTTATCTATTTTGTCTATTTAAAGTTGAGTCAGTTATTATGTTATTTATCTATTTTGTCTATTTAAAGTTGAGTCAGTTATTATGTTATTTATCTATTTTGTCTATTTAAAGTTGAGTCAGTTATTATGTTATTTATCTATTTTGTCTATTTAAAGATGAGTCAGTTATTATGTTATTTATCTATTTTGTCTATTTAAAGTTGAGTCAGTTATTATGTTATTTATCTATTTTGTCTATTTAAAGTTGAGTCAGTTATTATGTTATTTATCTATTTTGTCTATTTAAAGTTGAGTCAGTTATTATGTTATTTATCTATTTTGTCTATTTAAAGTTGAGTCAGTTATTATGTTATTTATCTGTTTTGTCTATTTAAAGTTGAGTCAGTTATTATGTTATTTATCTATTTTGTCTATTTAAAGATGAGTCAGTTATTATGTTATTTATCTATTTTGTCTATTTAAAGTTGAGTCAGTTATTATGTTATTTATCTATTTTGTCTATTTAAAGTTGAGTCAGTTATTATGTTATTTATCTATTTTGTCTATTTAAAGTTGAGTCAGTTATTATGTTATTTATCTATTTTGTCTATTTAAAGTTGAGTCAGTTATTATGTTATTTATCTATTTTGTCTATTTAAAGATGAGTCAGTTATTATGTTATTTATCTATTTTTTCTATTTAAAGTTGAGTCAGTTATTATGTTATTTATCTATTTTGTCTATTTAAAGTTGAGTCAGTTATTATGTTATTTATCTATTTTGTCTATTTAAAGTTGAGTCAGTTATTATGTTATTTATCTATTTTGTCTATTTAAAGTTGAGTCGGTTATTATGTTATTTATCTATTTTGTCTATTTAAAGTTGAGTCAGTTATTATGTTATTTATCTATTTTGTCTATTTAAAGTTGAGTCAGTTATTATGTTATTTATCTATTTTGTCTATTTAAAGTTGAGTCAGTTATTATGTTATTTATCTATTTTGTCTATTTAAAGTTCAGTCAGTTATTATGTTATTTATCTATTTTGTCTATTTAAAGTTGAGTCAGTTATTATGTTATTTATCTATTTTGTCTATTTAAAGTTGAGTCAGTTATTATGTTATTTATCTATTTTGTCTATTTAAAGTTGAGTCAGTTATTATGTTATTTATCTATTTTGTCTATTTAAAGTTGAGTCAGTTATTATGTTATTTATCTATTTTGTCTATTTAAAGTTGAGTCAGTTATTATGTTATTCATCTATTTTGTCTATTTAAAGTTGAGTCGGTTATTATGTTATTCATCTATTTTGTCTATTTAAAGTTGAGTCGGTTATTATGTTATTTATCTATTTTGTCTATTTAAAGTTGAGTCGGTTATTATGTTATTTATCTATTTTGTCTATTTAAAGTTGAGTCAGTTATTATGTTATTTATCTATTTTGTCTATTTAAAGTTGAGTCAGTTATTATGTTATTTATCTATTTTGTCTATTTAAAGTTGAGTCAGTTATTATGTTATTTATCTATTTTGTCTATTTAAAGTTGAGTCAGTTATTATGTTATTTATCTATTTTGTGTATTTAAAGATGAGTCAGCTATTATGTTATTAATCTATTTTGTCTATTTAAAGTTGAGTCGGTTATTATTTTGAAGTGACATTTTCCACGGGTTGGAGTCTCCTCACTTATCTTTGTGCTGAAATGCAACACACACCTTTTATGTCCATCCTCAGTTAAGGTAAAGGAGCAAAATAAAAATTGGGATTAACCTGCGTACATACGTGATTAATGCGATCAGTTCTTGTGATTACTCGCATGAATGAGTTAACTCGTTGTTTTTGACAGCCCTTTTGGAACGGGTTACTAAGAAAACCTGCTAGAATTGGGGTAGATCAGCTGGCATGTCGATCAGCTGCGTTACCGCGGTAACTGTTGTACTGTGAGGATTAATGCCTCGAGTCCTTCATGCGAAAGAAAAGTGCTCTAAAATCAACTTCAAATGGCATTCAAGGGGTCTTGTCATTAAAGCGTTCACTCTCCTGGAGTGGTAACACGAGGGGTAAAAATGGAGACGGCGGTTGAAATATGAAATGCTTTTAGCGCTGGATGCTAATTACCAACATGAGAGTACAATTGTACAAGTTCTTACCTGAGAGGCCGGCTCTCCCGGCCGTCGTATATGTGGAAGAAGACCTCCAACTCCTCCCCCAGATTGGCGCTCATCAAGCTCTTCACGTGGACAAATAAGTGATGCGTGCTGGCGGGCGTCGGCGTCTCCTTCTTGCGATGTCGATGCTCCATCTTGCATTAGAATCAAAGATAAAAACACTTTTAAACAGACTCAAGCAAAATAAAATGGCTTTAATAGCAGAAAAAACTACAGGATCTAGTAGGGATATACTGAGTACCGGTACTTTTTTTAGTACCGGTCCCTAATAAGCAACGTTCCCTCTAACAACATTCTCTTATTATTATAATCAAATGACAGAAGTCATTTCCATGAGGTTATTTTCTTATATAAGTGTTTAGGTCCACTTACAATGACAATAACAACAAATATTGTTTTTCATGAAGTGTGTACTTGTATTGTTTGTCTGGGTGGAGGTCCTGCTTTGGAAATAGTTTGTACCCCTTTCAGACATTGCATTTAGTTCCCATTGAAACATCCACATGTTGCACAATGAGATGTAAGCAGGGGATCATGTGTGCATTCCTGCAACTTCCTGTTTGTAAAAAATATATTTTTATTAGTATTTATTTAATATTGTCGTAGAATTTCTGACCTTTTGACCTATATTCCTTGTCTTTTAAGAATGTCCGCTCATTGTCAATTCTCTTGTATTTTGTGCCATTGAATGGACCAGTTGTGGGACAAAAGTGAATATTAAGTCGTGCCAACCTGTCTACAGAATGTGTTGACTGTCTAAAGGATTTGAGTTGTTATGGAACAGATAGGGAAAACAACAAGACATTGACGCATTTAGATAACAAACAATGACGCACAAGAGACATATAAAAAATGGCAGAAGACCGGAACTCGACAGTGATTTTGGCTTGTGTGTGTCTTGTTTGCTCCGGAGTAACATGTGGTCTGTCTGCACGGCCAACTTAATTCAACCTGCACTTCTGATAATGGGTAAATAAATTTGTTGTACTAAACTACTTTTGTTGCCTGTTTAAGCTTCGGACAATCCACTACAATATACTAACAGCATTTCATGATTCATATTTATGAATGAAGATTCCTAATAAATGACACTAGAATAAGCACACATTTGATTGGTAAATCATAGTGTAACCACCTGGAATGACACTTTATGTGTGCTGTTGGAGTTGTCCGACTTTTTGTGTGGCTGTAAACGCATCGCCGGCTAAGTGCCATATGTGCATGTGTTGGCGCAAGTGAGAAAGAGCGAGTGGGTGCTGTTGATATAACAACTTTTGGTCTGGTTTGTACTGCAGAAAATGACCACTTTTGCTAGATATCATTTTTTTACTAATGTTTTGGTGATGTGTTTATGGCCGACAATAAAGAGTTTTGCTCAGTAAAGTGATGGATGGAATTCATGTCCTCAAAGCGTCTGGACAGACGTTACAATATTTGAACAATGATGACGAAAACTGTTTTCTCTGTCGTGTCCGTGTGTCGAAAATGTAGAAATTTGATTTTGTGCGTGGCATAGATTTGCTGTGCGCAGAGGACGCTTGAGCAGTGCGCAATTGCACAGGTGCGCACCTTCGAGGGACGGTTGCTAATAAGGTCGGTCCAGGAGGTTTCATCGACCGTCATCCTAGCGATTCAATAATCCACAGGCCAAATCCACTCAAAAAAGTGAAAAATTCAAGTAATAAATCGTAAAGTTGCTTTGAAGAAAGATAGCATCCGCTGACAGGTCTCCATTTCATCGGGTTTGCGTGGCATCAGAACACACCTTCTTTAAACGTGTTTCAGTTCTTCCTGTCTCTAGACTCTACAACAGACCCGGGCAAATTAAGGCCCGGGGGCCACATGCGGCCCGTTAAGCTTTTCAATCTGGACATTCCCAAATCATTTTTTTTAGATATTTAAGATGGAAACGGACAAGCTTCACAGCGTCTCGGCTGAATGAGCAGGTATCGGACTCCTCGGCCTCCTTAGACCAGGGGTGTCCAAAGTGCGGCCCGGGGGCCATTTGCGGCCCGCAGCTAATTGTTTAGCGGCCCGCCACACATTCTGGAAATACTATTGTAAAAATAAAAAAGAACAATAAAAAAAGTGGACTGAGGTGAAATCTAACGAGAAAAAGTTGCAATGTTGACACAAAAGCTGCCATGAAGGTTGTTTCTTTTTCTTTTATCTTTCTTCATTTTTCCTATTTTGCCATTGCTCCAAAAAAAAAAAAAAAATAATGACAAAAAAATCCATGTTATAATGAATTATTTTCAGGGCTCCAAATACTTCAAATATTTCACTTTAAAATGTTTTATGTGGTAAATATTGCATATATTGTGTGGTTGCCATATAAAAACATCAAAGAATTATTTGACAAAAGAGCATAAAACAAACAAATTAATAGTTCCAGCATAAAATGGACAGATATATCTGAAGTTGATCTCAAAAGTTAAGTGTTGAAAGTAAAAGAAAAACCTAATAAAAATGTATCACTTTATGAGTGGGGCACCTTTTGGATCCCAAATATATTTAGTGATTTTTTATTTATCTTTTCACTGTGATTACTCAAAAATATGAAAGAATTAAAATCAATGGTGTCCTGCATTATTGATCTTTTAGGGCTCTAATGACTAAATACTGCATATTTCAGTTTTACTATAAAAAAACTAAGTTGTTTTTGACAGAAAAGCCATAAAACATTTTTTTTAATTTGTATTACTTTGATTTACTATAATCGTTAAATAATTAAAAAATAATGATAATCTGACTTATTTTTAACATTTTAATGACTGAGACCCTTTATGGACCCCTAAAGGTAAAATAAATTTAAAAAAATGCATATATTTTGTTATGGTTTGAAAATGAAAAATATCAAAATGGCCGCCACATGCTTTAATTTTTCCGTGTGCGGCCCTCAGTGGAAAAAGTTTGGACACCCCTGCCTTAGACGCATCCTCGCTCATCCATGCGGACTGGAGAGTTGGTGGGCGGCCGAGGGTTGCTTTGTTGGGTCTGCTCCTGTCTCTGGCCATGCTCACCCCACCCCAGCAGACGATGGCGTGGAACACCACAGAGGCCACCACAGTGTATATGTTTTTATTTATTTGTTGTTGTTTTACTTTTGTAGTTGCATGTAGAAATTGCTGGTTGTGTCAGCTCTGCTCTTTTAATGTCATTAAATGCTTACTGAAAGCCACTACTAGCGACCACGCAGTCTGATAGTTTATATATCAATGATGAAATCTTAACATTGCAACACATGCCAATACGGCCGGGTTAACTTATAAAGTGTGATTTTACATTTCCCGCTAAACTTCCGGTTGAAAACGTCTACGTATGATGACGTATGCGCGTGACGTCAATCGTTGAACCGGAAGTATTGGTACCCCATTGAATCCAATACAAAAAAGCTCTGTTTTCATCTCAAAATTCCACAGTATTCTGGACATCTGTGTTGGTGAATCTTTTGCAATTTGTTTAATGAACAATGGAGACTGCAAAGAAGAAAGTTGTAGGTGGGATCTGTGTATTAGCGGCTGGCTGCAGCAACACAACCAGGAGGACTTTGACTTGGATAGCAGACGCGCTATCCGACGCTAGCCGCCGACCGCATCGATGATCGGGTAAAGTTCTTCGTCGCTCCGTCGATCGCTGGAACGCAGGTGAGCACGGGTGTTGATGAGCAGATGAGGGCTGGCTGGCGTAGGTGGAGCGCTAATGTTTTTATCATAGCTCTGTGAGGTCCCGTTATACTAAGTTAGCTTCAATGGCGTCGTTAGCAACAGCATTGTTAAGCTTCGCCAGGCTGGAAAGCATTAACCGTGTATTTACATGTCCATGGTTTAATAGTATTGTTGATCTTCTGTCTATCCTTCCAGTCAGGGGTTTATTTCTTTTGTTTCTATCTGCATTTAAGCACGATGCTATCACGTTAGCTCCGTAGCTAAAGTGCCGATGTATTGTCGTGGAGATAAAAGTCACTGTGAATGTCCATTTCGTGTCTCGACTCTCATTTTCAAGAGGATATAGTATCCGAGGTGGTTTGAAATACAAATCCGTGATCCACAATAGAAAAAGGAGAAAGTGTGGAATCCAATGAGCCAGCTTGTACCTAAGTTACGGTCAGAGCGAAAAAAGACGCGTCCTGCACTGCACTCTAGTCCTTCACTCTCACGTTCCTCATCCACGAATCTTTCATCCTGGCTCAAATTAATGGGGTAATCGTCGCTTTCTCGGTCTGAATCCTTCTCGCTGCTGGTGTAAACAATGGGGAAATGTGAGGAGCCTTTCAACCTGTGACGTCACGCTACTTCCGCTACAGGCAAGCCTTTTTTAATCAGCGACCAAAAGTTGCGAACTTTATCGTCGATTTTCTCTACTAAATCCTTTCAGCAAAAATATGGCAATATCGCGAAATGATCAAGTATGACACATAGAATGGATCTGCTATCCCCGTTTAAATTTAAAAAAATTAATTTGAGTAGGCCTTTAAGGAATGGTCCAAAAAAATATCACTGTTGATGACTGAGTTGAAAAGGTCTTCTAGAAGGATCCTCTGACACATCACTTCCCGCAGGGAATGTTAATGCATTACTTGTCACCTGAGGTCAGAGGACGTCTGCCTCCCATCTGTCCATAAGGAACAGGAAGTGTGTGTTGCTGCATCCTCCTCGCTTGAGGTTTTGCGAGAAGTCCGAAATCATTCCTGGAAACAAAACAGCCCACGATGACACCCCCGCCTGCTCTTTCCAGCACACGTGATGCCCACCTCCCGTTTAATTAACCCACTCGGCGGTGGCGCGCAGACGCTGTTGTCCACAACAAAGATCTGGCTGGCAGCAATAAAGGCGTCCCTTCGGGGTGGTGGTGGGCGGCCATTGTGTCTGTGGGAGAATGCACTGCACCCCCGCCCTCATCTTATCAATACTGCTCATTTTCTAATGTCGTTTTATTGGAGCGAGCTTTTGTTTGGAGCGACAACAACAAAGAAACACAGCGATTAAGTACTTCAATTACCCCCGTGTGTGGAAAGCCATCTCATGTGTGTGTGGTGCGATTTTGCTTACACTGTAACACAGTGGAGAGGTGGTTGCCGTGGTAACCACACATCTGAGAAGATGTGAGGGAGATGAAGCAAGGGAGCACATGTAAGCTCGTGCAGCACGCCTTCAAAATCCACTCCGGCTTCGACTGAACACACACTCGCGTGACTTTTGACCTCTCGCTATCGATACAGCGAAACCAAAGTCCAGTCCGGGGGACTTGAACCAACACCCGGTGAGCCACTCTCTAATCTGAAGAGAGACGAGAAGCAGCGCTCACCAGTCTGTAGAGCTCCGTCACGCTGATTTCATCCGGGTCCACCATGCTGAACTCCTGTCTGGGGACCAGGTCCAGACCCAGTTGTCTGCAGGGTAAAGCACACATTGCGTAGATAAATGATATTTTATATCACTCATATTTTGCACTGGCGACCTAAAACAAAATATTACATTTCAAAGCAAATTATTATTTTTGTATACATTTTGTTCAACTGTAAGTAAGAATAATAATGTTAATAATAACAATCATAATATAAATAATAGTAATGATTGCCATTATGATTTTTCTTATTTTAATCACTGGTATTATTTGTATTATTGTTATTACATTTAAATAATAATAATGATGATCAAACAATAATTATTGGTATTTATATTTATTAGAGATGTCCGATAATATAAATGCGTTAAAATGTAATATCGGAAATTATCGGTATCGTTTTTTTTATTATCAGTATCGTTTTTTTTTGTTTTTTTTTGTTTGTTTTTTTAATTAAATCCACATAAAAAACACAAGATACACTTACAATTAGTGCACCAACCCAAAAAACCTCCCTCCCCCATTCACACAAAAGGGTTGTTTCTTTCTGTTATCAATATGCTGGTTCCTACATTATATATCAATATATATCAATACAGTCTGCAAGGGATACAGTCCGTAAGCACACATGATTGTGCGTGCTGCTGCTCCACTAATAATACGAACCTTTAACAGTTAATTTTACAAATTTTCATTAATTACTAGTTTCTATGTAACTGTTTTTATATTGTTTTACTTTCTTTTTTATTCAAGAAAATGTTTTTAATTTAGTTATCTTATTTTATTATTATTTTTAAAGAGTAACTTATCTTCACCATACCTCGTTGTCCAAATTAGGCATAATAATGTGTTAATTCAACAACTGCATATATCGGTTGATATCGGTATCGGTTTTTTTATTATCTGTATCGGGTTTTTAAAAAAAAAAAAATTTTTTTTATCAAATCAGCATAAAAAACACAAGATACACTTACAATTAATGCACCAACACAAAAAACCTCCCTCCCCCCATTTCTTTCTGTTATCAATATTCTGGTTCCTACATTATATATCAATATATATCAATACAGTCTGCAAGGGATACAGTCCGTAAGCACACATGATTGTGCGTGCTGCTGCTCCACTAATAGTACTAACCTTTAACAGTTCATTTTACTCATTTTCATTCATTACTAGTTTCTATGTAACTGTTTTTATATTGTTTTACTTTCTTTTTTATTCAAGAAAATGTTTTTAATTGAGTTATCTTATTGTATTATTATTTTTAAAGAGTAACTTATCTTCACCATACCTCGTCGTCCAAATTAGGCATAATAATGTGTTAATTCCACGGCTGCATATATCGGTTGATATCGGTATCGGTAATTAAAGAGTTGGACAATATCGGAATATCGGATATCGGCAAAAAGCCATTATCGGACATCCCTGGTATCAACGGTTGTTTTGGAATGCACTTCGCAGCCTGTCCATTTCAAAAAGACCGCAGCAAGTGCGGACGTAACCTAAGTTGACTTTTGCTGCTTTTTCCCCCCCAACTATCTTTAGATGTCGTCCTCCCAGACACGCACAGAGGACACTAAGTGGAGTGAAGGGTCCGAGGGGACATGTTTATTATTTATTCAGCACCCTGCGGCACTGATAGAAAACAAACAAGGAAAAGGCGGAGAGTTTTCTACTCACTCGTTGCCCCAGTCCAGTCGTGCTGTGATGTGCTGCTTGACGTCCCGCATGCGGTCGTGGGTGAGGTGGCCCACCAGCACCTGCCTCCTCAGGTCCAGAATTTCATTCATCACGTGCCAAAGCCGGTGGAACAAGTCCCCTTCGTTCTTCTGCGGGATGAGAGGCGACAGAGCGACTTCAAGCCACATCGTGGGAAACAATCTGGCGTGAAGGTGGAATATTTGGTCTCGCGGTGACTGAATCCACATCTAGAGCCACTTTGGAGGGATTTGTGCAAATTAGCCTCAGAGTCCTGCTGCTTTTTAGACACAAATGCATGCGCTTTGATGTGTAATTATTCGTCCGCTCGCTTTAATCAGCGCCCCAGATAACTTAATGGGTCACAAGCACACAGTCGATCCCGCTAATGAACGCGTGTGAAATGGCTTTGTGGCGATAACAGGACCTTGTCTTGGAATATATTCTAATAAAACTGTGCTGTGTTATTTTGAATGTTGTAGAGTTTTTATGTTATTAACATAACCAGCACCGTAACATAAAACTTATAAAAAATAGACAAAACACTTTTGCAGCACAAACAAATGGAACAACTTTGGGGGGATTGCGACCCGGTTGGGGGGCGGGGCTGGTTATGAATAATAACACGTTTACAACATGAAAAATAGAATCGACCCAAAATTTTTTTTGCAGGAATAAACGAGTTTGGTGAGATTTTGACAGGATGGGGCTGGTTATGAGTAAGAGAACATTAATAACATCAAAAAACATAATAGGTAAACAAGATTGTTTGAGAGTAATGACATGTTAATTACATTAAAACGTTTATAGTTAGACAACAAAACATTTTATAGCACAAACCAGCACAAACGAATGGGACCAGTTTGGGGAGATTTGGACAGGATGGGGCTGGGAGTGGGGGGGCTGGTTATGAATAAGAACACAATAATATCAAAAACTAAAATACAAACCCCGTTTCCATATAAATTGGGGAACTGTGTTAGATGTAAATATAAACGGAATACAATGATTTGCAAATCCTTTTCAAGCCATATTCAGTTGAATATGCTACAAAGACAACATATTTGATGTTCAAACTCATAAACATTTTTTTTCTTGTGCAAATAATCATTAAGTTTAGAATTTGATGGCAGCAACACGTGACAAAGAAGTTGGGAAAGGTGGCAATAAATACTGATAAAGTTGAGGAATGCTCATCAAACACTTATTTGGAACATCCCACAGGTGAACAGGCACATTGGGAACAGGTGGGTGCCATGATTGGCTATAAAAGTAGATTCCATGAAATGCTCAGTCATTCACAAACAAGGATGGGGCGAGGGTCACCACTTTGTCAACAAATGCCTGAGCAAATTGTTGAACAGTTTAAGAAAAAGCTTTCTCAAGCAGCTATTGCAAGGAATTTAGGGATTTCACCATCTACGCTCCGTAATATCATCAAAGGGTTCAGAGAATGTGGAGAAATCACTGCACGTAAGCAGCTAAGCCCGTGACCTTCCATCCCTCAGGCTGTACTGCATCAACAAGCCACATCAGTGTGTAAAGGATATCACCACATTGGCTCAGGAACACTTCAGAAACCCACTGTCAGTAACTACAGTTGGTCGCTACATCTGTAAGTGCAAGTTAAAACTCTCCTATGCAAGGCGAAAACCGTTTATCAACAACACCCAGAAACGCCGTCGGCTTCGCTGGGCCTGAGCTCATCTAAGATGGACTGATACAAAGTGGAAAAGTGTTCTGTGGTCTGACGAGTCCACATTTCAAATTGTTTTTGGAAACTGTGGACGTCGTGTCCTCCGGACCAAAGAGGAAAAGAACCATCCGGATTGTTATAGGCGCAAAGTGTAAAAGCCAGCATGTGTGATGGTATGGGGGTGTATTAGTGCCCAAGACATGGGTAACTTACACATATGTGAAGGCACCATTAATGCTGAAAGGTACATACAGCTTTTGGAGCAACACATGTTGCCATCCAAGCAACGTTACCATGGACGCCCCTGCTTATTTCAGCAAGACAATGCCAAGCCACGTGTTACATCAACGTGGCTTCATAGTAAAAGAGTGCGGGTACTAGACTGGCCTGTCTGTAGTCCAGACCTGTCTCCCATTGAAAATGTGTGGCACCTAAAATAGCAGAAGGGAGACCCCCAGACTGTTGAACAACTTAAGCTGTACATCAAGCAAGAATGGGAAAGAATTCCACCTGAGAAGCTTCAAAAATGTGTCTCCTCACTTCCCAAACCTTTACTGAGTGTTGTAAACACTTGTGATTTAGAACTATATAAATAAACATTGATGATTGATTGATTAAAAGGAAAGGCCATGTAACACAGTGGTGAACATGCCCTTTCCCAACTACTTTGGCACGTGTTGCAGTCATGAAATTCTAAGTTAATGATTATTTGCAAAAAAAAAAATAAAGTTTATGAGTTTGAACATGAAATATGTTGTCTTTGTAGCATATTCAACTGAATATGGCTTAAAAATGATTTGCAAATCATTGTATTCCGTTTATATTTACATCTAACACCATTTCCCAACTCATATGGAAACGGGGTTTGTAGGTAAACAAAAAAAAAGTGTGTAAGAGTAATGACATGTTAATTACATTAAAACGTTTATAGTTAAGACAACAAAACATTTTATAGCACAAACCAGCACAAACGAATGGGACCAGTTTGGGGAGATGTTGACAGGATGGGGCTGGGAGTGGGAGTGGGGGGGGGGGCTGGTTATGAATAAGAAAACAATAACATCGAAAACTATAATACGGTAGGTAAACAAAAAAAAAGTGTGTAAGAGTAATGACATGTTAATTACATTAAAACGTTTATATTTAGACAAAAAACATTTTGCAGCACAAACCAGCACAAAAAGTAGCAACAAACAAGGTAGATTTTGACAAAGATGGAGGGGTGGATGGTGGTTATGAATATTACAAAATTAATAACATAAAAACTATAATAGACAAAAAAAAAAAAAAAAACGTAAGAATAGTAACATGTTAACATAAAAACTATAATAGTTAAACAAAAATTATTTTGTAGCACAAACGAATGAGACGAGTTTGGGGAGATTTCGACGAAGTGTGTGGGGGGGGATGGTTATGAATAACACGTTAATAACATAAAAACTATAAAACAGGGGTCAGCAACCTTTTTGAAAGCAAGAGCTACTTCTTGGGTAGTGATTAATGCGAAGGGCTACCAGTTTGATACACACTTAAATAAATTGCCAGAAATAGCCAATTTGCTCAATTCACCTTTAACTCTATGTTATTATTAATAATTAATGATATTTACACTTAATTGAACGGTTTAAAAGAGGAGAAAACACGAAAAAAATGACAATTAAATTTTGAAACATAGTTTATCT
Source organism: Entelurus aequoreus (assembly GCF_033978785.1). Taxonomy (NCBI): domain Eukaryota; kingdom Metazoa; phylum Chordata; class Actinopteri; order Syngnathiformes; family Syngnathidae; genus Entelurus; species Entelurus aequoreus. The sequence goes on along the minus strand of NC_084742.1, from coordinate 2,746,257 downwards.
TGAATTCTGACTCTTTAAAATTCAAAGTTCAACCGAAAAAAAGAATAGAAAAACTATCTAATTCGAATCTTTTTGAAAAAAATTTAAAAAAAATTATGGAACATCATTGGTAATTTTTCCTGATTAAGATTAATTTTAGAATTTTGATGACATATTTTAAATAGGTTAAAATCCAATCTACACTAAGTTAGAATATATAACAAATTGGACCAAGCTATATTTCTAACAAAGACAAATCATTATTTCTTCTAGATTTTCCAGAACAAAAATGTTAAAACAAATTCAAAATACTTTAAAATAAGATTTAAATTTGATTATACAGATGTTCTCGTTTTGCCAGAATAATTTTTTTAAATTTTAATCATAATAAGTTTGAAGAAATATTTCACAAATATTCTTCGTCGAAAAAACAGAAGCTAAAATGAAGAATTAAATTAAAATGTATTTATTATTCTTTACAATAAAAAAATAATAATTACTTGAACATTGATTTAAATTGTCAGGAAAGAAGAGGAAGGAATTTAAAAGGTCAAAAGGTATATGTGTTTAAAAATCCTAAAATCCTTTTTAAGGTTGTATTTTTTCTCTAAAATTGTCTTTCTGAAAGTTATAAGAAGCAAAGTAAAACAAATTAATGAATTTATTTAAACAAGTGAAGACTTGTGAAGTCTTTAAAATATTTTCTTGGATTTTCAAATTCTATTTGAGTTTTGTCTCTCTTAGAATTAAAAATGACGGGCAAAGAGAGACCAGCTTGCTAGTAAATAAATACAATTAAAAAAATAGAGGCAGCTCACTGGTAAGTGCTGCTATTTTTAGAACAGGCCAGCGGGCTACTCATGTGGTCCTTACGGGCTACCTGGTGCCCGCGGGCACCGCGTTGGTGACCCATGCTATAAAACATTAACATAAAAACTACAATAATTGTAAAAAAAACAAAAATTGAATGAATAATATAACTCGTTAACATGAAAAGTTTTGCAGCACAAACGTAGCCATAAATTGGGACACGATCGAGGCGATTTTGACAAAGTGGAAAAAGGGTGGGGGGGGGCTCTGGTTATAAATAACAAAACGTTATAAAAAGTATTGAAGAGTAACTTAAACACCATAACTGCACAAACCAGCACAAAGGATGTTATTTTAATACCCGGGGGGCTAACTTCACACTTACCACGTAGAGCTGCTTCCACATGGCGCCCCAGTCCCGCAAGGTGGAGGTCATCTCGGTGATGACCGTGTCCTCCACGGGGATGACCGTCTCGAATTGGCTGCAAAGGTACAAACTCTCCTGAGACGTGCGGGTGTGCACCAGGGCCAGGACGTGCAACGGTACGTACCCTTTGTTCTTCACCTGGGCATTCTTCAGGTGGATGTAACTGCATGGGAAGATGCCCTGAGGGGGAGGGGATGAACGTGCGTCAATCAAGGCGCCGTTACCGTGATCGTTACCACGTACCTTCACGTTGGGGTTCTTCAGGATGAATCCTCGGTACCAGCCTGCGGGGACAAGGCAGCGTTTTGACTTGATGACTTTTACAGAGAACACTTTGCATGTCTGGATTGTTCATTTTGAAATGTTACACTTTATAGCAGGGGTCACCAACGCGGTGCCCGCGGGCACCAGGTAGCCCGTAAGGACCAGATGAGTAGCCCGCAGGCCTGTTCTAAAAATAGCTCAAATAGCAGCACTTACCAGTGAGCTGCCTCTATTTTTTAAATTGTATTTATTTACTAGCAAGCTGGTCTCGCTTTGCCTGACATTTTTAAATCTAAGAGAGACAAAACTCAAATAGAATTTGAAAATCCAAGAAAATATTTTAAAGACTTGGTCTTAACTTGTTTAAATAAATTCATACATTTTTTTTACTTTGCTTCTTATAACTTTCAGAAAGACAATTTTAGAGAAAAAATACAACCTTAAAAATGATTTTAGGATTTTTAAACACATATACCTTTTTACCTTTTAAATTCCTTCCTCTTCTTTCCTGACAATTTAAATCAATGTTGAAGTTTTTTTTTTTTTTTTATTGTAAAGAATAATAAATCAATTTTAATTAAATTTTTCATTTTAGCTTCCGTTTTTTCGACGAAGAATATTTGTGAAATATTATATATAAAAAATTCTGGCAAATCTAGAAAATCTGTAGAATCAAATTTAAATCTTATTTCAAAGTCTTTTGAATTTCTTTTAAAATTTTTGTTCTGGAAAATCTAGAAGAAATAATGATTTGTCTCTGTTAGAAATATAGCTTGGTCCACTTTGTTATATTTTCTAACAAAGTGCAGATTGGATTTTAACCTATTTAAAACATGTCATCAAAATTCTAAAATTAATCTTAATCAGGAAAAATTACTAATGATGTTCCATAAATTCTTTTTTTAATTTTTTCAAAAAGATTCGAATTAGCTAGTTTTTCTCTTCTTTTTTTCGGTTGAATTTTGAATTTTAAAGAGTCGAAATTGAAGATAAACTATGTTTCAAAATTTAATTGTCATTTTTTTCATGTTTTCTCCTCTTTTAAACCGTTCAATTAAGTGTAAATATCATTAATTATTAATAATAACATAGAGTTAAAGGTAAAATTTAGCAAATTGGCTATTTCTGGCAATTTATTGAAGTGTGTATCAAACTGGTAGCCCTTCGCATTAATCAGTACCCAAGAAGTAGCTCTTGGTTTCAAAAAGGTTGGTGACCCCTGGTTTATAGCCTGCCCAAAAAAAAGGGTCAGTGGATGTGCAGCAAGTGAGTTCAGTCAGTAACTTAGTCTTGAATGCCTTCTCATGGATATGCAGACTAATTGTTACAGCTACATGCTTTACATTTGCACTCTCTTTCTTTGATTTTCTGAATTCATGACGCTAAAATCTATTTACAGGACTACAAAATCAATGTTTACAGAAATGTAGATATCTGAAACAGTCCTCCAAAGTATGCATCATAGTGTTTGTAGCCAAAGCTCATTTACAAGACTTGTAATATTAACACTGAATTAGTCATCTTACTCTTGATTTGACTCATACTCAATAAAAACTAAATATCTAACCTACTTACAGTTTTCTACCTTGTAAAATTATATAAAAGCATGTGCTAATCACAAAGATCATATAATTAACAAATAAACCTTGGGCTTAGGTTAGGCTGATTAGACAAAATACATTAAAAAAAAAAATATATATATTATGTTGTGCTATAATAAATAAATTAAATTAATAATAAATATTTTTATTAAAGGCCTACTGAAAGCCACTACTAGCGACCACGCAGTCTGATAGTTTATATATCAATGATGAAATCTTAACATTGCAACACATGCCAATACGGCCGGGTTAACTTATAAAGTGACTTTTAAAACTTCCCGGGAAATATCCGGCTGAAACGTCGCGGTATGATGACGTATGCGCGTGACGAAGTCCGAGTAACGGAAGTTATGGTACCCCGTAGAATCCTATACAAAAAGCTCTGTTTTCATTTCATAATTCCACAGTATTCTGGACATCTTTTGCAATTTGTTTAATGAACAATGAAGGCTGCAAAGAAGACAGTTGTAGGTGGGATCAGTGTATTAGCAGCGGACTACAGCAACACAACCAGGAGGACTTTGTTGGAGCGCTAGCCGCGCTAGCCGCGCTAGCCGCCGACTTCACCTTGACTTCCTACGTCCCCGGGCCGCCAAACGCATCGGGTGAAGTCCTTCGTCCTTCTGCCGATCGCTGGAACGCAGGTGAGCACGGGTGTTGATGAGTAGATGAGGGCTGGCTGGCGTAGGTGGAGAGCTAATGTTTTTAGCATAGCTCTGTGAGGTCCCGTTGCTAAGTTGCTAAGTTAGCTTCAATGGCGTCGTTAGCACAGCATTGTCAACCTTCGCCAGCCTGGAAAGCATTAACCGTGTATTTACATGTCCACGGTTTAATAGTATTGTTGATTTTCTATCTATCCTTCCAGTCAGGGGTTTATTTTTTTGTTTCTATATGCAGTTAAAGCAAGATGCTATCACGTTAGCTCGTAGCTAAAGCATTTCGCTGATGTATTGTCGTGGAGATAAAAGTCACTGAATGTCCATTTCGCGTTCTCGACTCTCATTTTCAAGAGGATATAGTATCCCAGGTGGTTTAAAATACAAATCTGTGATCCACAATAGAAAAAGGAGAGAGTGTGGAATCCAATGAGCCAGCTTGTACCTAAGTTACGGTCAGAGCGAAAAAAGATACGTCCATCACTGCCTCTCAAGTCCTTCACTCTAACGTTCCTCATCTACGAATCTTTCATCCTCGCTCAAATTAATTGGGTAATCGTCACTTTCTCGGTCCGAATCTCTCTCGCTCCATTGTAAACAACGGGGAATTGTGAGGAATACTAGCTCCTGTGACGTCACGCTACTTCCGCTACAGGCAAGGCTTTTTTTTATCAGCGAGCAAAAGTTGCGAACTTTATCGTCAATTTTCTCTACTAAATCCTTTCAGCAAAAATATGGCTATATCGCGAAATGATCAAGTATGACACATAGAATGTATGTATAGCTTTGTAGATGTGGGAAACAGCGGGAGGCAGTGTGCAGGTAAAAAGGTGTCTAATGCTTAAACCAAAAATAAACAAAAGGTGAGTGCCCCTAAGAAAAGGCATTGAAGCTTAGGGAAGGCTGTGCATAACGAAACTAAAACTGAACTGGCTACAAAGTAAACAAAAACAGAATGCTGGAAGACAGCAAAGACTTACTGTGGAGCAAAGACGGCGTCCACAAAGTACATCCGAACATGACATGACAATCAACAATGTCCCCACAGAGAAGGATAAAAACAACTGAAATAGTCTTGACTGCTAAAACAAAGTAGATGCGGGAAATATCGCTCAAAGGAAGACATGAAACTGCTACAGGAAAATACCAAAAAAAGAGAAAAAGCCACCAAAATAGGAGCACAAGACAAGAAGTAAAACACTACACACAGGAAAACAGCAATAAACTCCAAATAAGTCAGGGCGTGATGTGACAGGTGGTGACAGTACACCTAGTTTGAGACAAGAGCTATAGTGATGCATGCTTGGTTATGTTTTGAATTCATATCCAACACTTGCGACAACGACTTTTTACTGTCAGCTGAGTTTCGTTTTTGAATGATTTCTGCTGGTGGTGTGCCTCCGCATTTTTTCAACGCAAAAAATGTACCTTGGCTCAAAAAAGGTTGAAAAACACTGACCTAGGCTATACCAAATAAGATGTCTAACCTATATTGAGTTGGGTCAGCTGAATAATTGTGATGGTTACGTGTTGTTTGGGCGCACTACAATGCAAAGGAATTAAGGCAATTGCGTTGTTTATTGTGTGTTTTTTTCTATTGGAGATATATTAGTGTGTGTTCATTATTTGGCCTCGCTTTCAAGTGAAGCGCATCTCCGATTGGCTACAATGTAAGACTATTTAGCCTGCTTTGTTTGTCTATTGTCATTATAATTCAATTATTATTATTTATTGAATTTATTTTTGTTTAAATAGGGATGACATACATATGTTATTGTATCATTTAAGTTTGTGCGCGTGATTGACAGCCTAAGGCTTATAGGCACATTTTTTATTTATTTTTTTATTTCAACTTAAAAAGGTATGAGCCTATGCCTATGCCTATGCCTACAACATAGGCCGTGTGTTTATCTTTATTTTCCTGCCTGTCGTTGACAATGGAGATTGTCTGATATTTTGTCATGGCTGCAGATCAATCAATAAAGCAGGGGTCACCAACCTTTTTGAAACCAAGAGCTACTTCTTGGGTAGTGATTAATGCGAAGGGCTACCAGTTTGATACACACTTAAATAAATTGCCAGAAATAGCCAATTTGCTCAATTTACCTTTAACTCTATGTTATTATTAATAATTAATGATATTTACACTTAATTAATCGGTTTAAAAGAGGAGAAAACACGAAAAAAATGACTATTACATTTTGAAACATAGTTTATCTTCAATTTCGACTCTTTAAAATTCAAAATTCAACCGAAAAAAAGAAGAGAAAAACTAGCTAATTCGAATCTTTTTGAAAAAATTTAAAAAAGAATTTATGGAACATCATTAGTCATTTTTCCTGATTAAGATTCATTTTAGAATTTTGATGACATGTTTTAAATAGGTTAAAATCCAATCTGCACTTTGTTAGAATATATAACAAATTGGACCAAGCTATATTTCTAACAAAGACAAATCATTATTTCTTCTAGATTTTCCAGAACAAAAATTTTTAAATAAATTCAAAAGACTTTGAAATAAGATTTAAATTTGATTCTAGAGATTTTCTAGATTTTCCAGAATCATTTTTTTGAATTTTAATCATAATAAGTTTGAAGACATATTTCACAAATATTCTTCCTCGAAAAAACAGAAGCTAAAATGAAGAATTAAATTAAAATGTATTTATTATTCTTTACAATAAAAAAAATAAATTTACTTGAACATTGATTTAAATTGTCAGGAAAGAAGAGGAAGGAATTTAAAAGGTAAAAAGGTATATTTGTTTAAAAATCCTAAAATCATTTTTAAGGTTGTATTTTTTCTCTAAAATTGTCTTTCTGAAAGTTATAAGAAGCAAAGTAAAAAAATGAATGAATTTAAACAAAAGAAGACCAAGTCTTTAAAATATTTTCTTGGATTTTCAAATTCTATTTGAGTTTTGTCTCTCTTAGAATTAAAAATGTCGGGCAAAGCGAGACCAGCTTGCTAGTAAATAAATACAATTTAAAAAATAGAGGCAGCTCACTGGTAAGTGCTGCTATTTGAGCTATTTTTAGAACAGGCCAGCGGGCTACTCATCTGGTCCTTACGGGCTACCTGGTGCCCGCGGGCACCGCGTTGGTGGCCCCTGCAATAAAGGTTCATCTTTTAAAATTTAAATTTAATTTTAAATTTAAATTTAAAATTAAATCAAGTGGAAATTGATAGAGTATATGAAACTAAATTCTTGGGAATAATAATTGATCATAAATGATGTTGGAAAGCGCATATTGAATATATAAAGGGAGAAATATCCAAATCCATTGCTATTCTTTATAAAGTAAAACACATGCTGAATAAGAAATGTTTGCATATGTTATATTATTATTTTATTTTTCCATATTTAACATATTGTGTTGAAGTTTGGGGAAATGTTTATAAAAGAAACGTAGACCCAATAATTAAACTTCAAAAAAGGGCCATTAGAATAATACACAAAGCGTGCTCCTATGAACATACCAATCCATTATTTATAAGTAGGGATGATACTCGAAACCGGTTTTCCCGGTTGTTCGATAAGAAAAGAACCGAGTCCTCGGACTCGAATCCCTTTTTGAGAACCGGTACCCGTTATCGAGACCACTATAGTAAAGAAAAACAGTTGATTCTTTATTCGAATCCCTCGGAACAAATCCCGTCCCGACCAGAAATGCTCCGTGGGACATCACAATAAATGACGTCACGTAGCTCAGTCATTAGGCGCAGATAGCGAAAGCAGGAAAAAAATGGACGGGAAAAAGTGCTCCAAGGTGTAATAAAGTTTAAAACAAAAGGTATAATCCAATGAATAACTTTACTGAGAGATTTGAGCAGTGTACAAACACATGACCAACACTTTTACCACCAAGCGGAAACATAGCAACCAGGCTAGCAACGCACCTCCTTTACGGCAGCTGTCGCAACGTTCTTAAAACAACCGCAGCACATACATATATATACAACACATCTCCCTTTTTCAACTTTTGTTTTTCTTTCCTTGTAAACGTTACAAAATCACACTGTAAATGTGTTGTCTGTCTAATTATAAATAATGCAGACGAGGCGTGTTGGCTGAGTTCTTGACGTTTACTTTCACAGCGTGGCAACATGCAACACTTTTCGGGGCTACGGCGAATGCTCGTCACTCCCGTTGCATGCTGGGTAGTGAGGTTGTTATATTCTCTAGCTCATAACATCTTTCCCCCTATAAAGAAACAATGTTAACTCAATAAAGTGTATTTCTTTTTTTAGCTTTAACTTTACCTTTTTTAGCATTGTAACAACATTTGCAAACAACTTTTCTCTTCATAGAAGTTTCTTTCAATAAAGAAATAAAGTGCAAAAATGTCAAAGCATCATAACAAACAGTTATGTTCCAATAGCAGCAGAAGTGCACTTTTTGGAGAGCTGTATTATTTTCAGTTTTGTGCCCAAGGGACTGATTTTATTTAACACTATATTATTATTTATACACCTATAGTGATCACAGAGACAGCTTGTTTCTGTGTTACTGTATATATTTGTTTCTCTGAAAAATCCCACTTAATATACTTTGGGTAACAACAGTCAATATTTATTTATTTTATTTTATTTTTTTAGGGGGGTAACAGTCAATATTTATTTATTTATTAGATTAAATTGTTTTCTTATATAATAAAAGTGAGCTTTTGTTAAACCAATTATTGTGTGTGTGAGTTGTATTTTTTCTCTAAAATTGTCTTTCTGAAAGTTATAAGAAGCAAAGTAAAAAAAAATATGAATTCATTTAAACAAGTGAAGACCAAGTCTTTAAAATATTTTCTTGGATTTTCAAATTCTATTTGAGTTTTGTCTCTCTTAGAATTAAAAATGTCAGGCAAAGCGAGACCAGCTTGCTAGTAAATAAATACAATTTAAAAAATAGAGGCAGCTCACTGGTAAGTGCTGCTATTTGAGCTATTTTTAGAACAGGCCGGCGGGCTACTCATCTGGTCCTTACGGGCTACCTGGTGCCCGCGGGCACCGCGTTGGTGACCCCTGACCTATCTGGACTCGATAAGAGAATCGATGAGGAATCGGTTCGATAAGAGGATTCGATAATAGGCTTGAACTCGATAATTTCTTATCAAACATCATCCCTACTGTTCACTGGTATTTAGGTGACTAGTTTCGCTCGACGTGGATCGGCAGCGCGTCTTCAGGAGGCAGCTGACAACGTGCTTGTCGACTAAAATGTTCTCCTTCTGCGGGGATAGTGGAAGCCAATCTGCATAAGGAGCGAGGCGGTGCGTCAGCGTGGACCCTCTGAAGTGCCGCCGCTGTCATGGACATGTGGCAGAACTATTAACTCGTCTCCTCCTTTCTGGGCCCGGCCCTCCTGCCGGCCGGGGGCCCGTTGTTGACTTCCTGACGGGTGTGTTGGCGCATACATCACATCCTAGTCTTAGGTGTGTGTGTGTGTGTGTGTGTCCGAACAGGAAGTGAAGTCTGCGGAATAAAGGTGACGGATGCCAGATTTGAATGACACGTGGAGGAGAAGAAGCGTGGGCTGCAAAAACTCTCAGCAGCAGATTTTCCCACCAGTGTTCATTTTTGTGCAGTTTGTCCCTTCTTCGCCGAGGTCCTCGTCGCACGCGCATCTCATTTAAGGACATGTTGACGTACTTGCAAAGAGGGGAGGGGGGGGGGGGGGGGGCACATCACGCTTCGCTACTCAAGCAGAACCAATTATTTTTTCTGTCCTGCTTTGGTTCTCACATCATCCCCACCAGGGACGGCGCATATGTGGCAACACGCTACACGGACATTGCACATACGGGGAAGTGAAAATAGACTGGCGGGCTGCAGGAGCTCCCCACCCTTGTGGGAATATTTCCACAAGGCAGTTCGACCTACCTTCGCATTTCTCCAAGATCTGCACCGTGTCGCCGATTTCCAGCGGGAGGCCGTGCTGGACGGTTCCTCGGAAACTGGCCAGCACTGTTTCAAAACAAAAAAAAGAAAGAAAAAAAAGTGTACTTTGAATGCATGATTGAGAAATACGTAGTACACTGCAAAAAGTCGGTGTTCAAACACAAGAAAAAAAAATACAAAAATGATGGGTATTTTATTTGAACTAAGCACAATTATCTGCCAATAGAACAAGAAAATTCGGCTGGTCAAGACTTTCCAAAATAAGTCAAATTAAAGCTGCAAGCAGCGATGGACGGGACCGACTTTGACGGCACATAAAATCCAAACCGGAGCAGTAATTAAAACTATTTCGTCAACTTTTAATCAGAAGAGAATCTCTCTCCTGTGCTAGTTTGAAGCCGACACGACAAACGCGCTCAGAGGAGATCATGTTTGAAAAAAGGTGACCGTTTTTTTACAAAACTTTTGTTTTGAAGGGGGAATTGCAAACTTCCTGTTGATTTTTGCTGCGGGTTGTCAATATATGAAATGTAGGTCTAAGTGAGACCTACGTAGAGGTTTTTGTTTCATGTCTCTACAACATTCCTACTGGGAGCTACAGGCAGTTTTGTCTGTGTTTTCTTCCTAGGAGCAGTTTTGTCTGTGTTTTCTTCCTTGAGTTTTGAGTTTTGAGTTTGAGTTTATTTGGAACATGCGCACATACAACATGATACATCACAATTTCCAGTTTCTCTTTTCAACATGTTCGAAAAGGAGCAGGAAGAAGCAGAGCTTATTTAATCCTACCCCTTTTCTTTACATAACAGTTGCTAAAACTTTTTGTTCACTTCCTGTTCACAATTTATTCACAATAAACTCCATAAATAATCACCATAAAAATAAATAAATAAATAATAGTAAGAATTGAATAATAATAATTGGTGAAGTAAGTCATATTTCATATGATGAGATAAGTAAGATTACTTTAAGAATGAATGAATGGATGGATGAAATAAATTGAGAATGTTTGTCATGGTTCTTCTTCTTTGTACTTTGTAAACACTTTAAGTTTAAAGAGTTTCTTGAAGTGTATCATATTAGTACATTGTTTGATTGCTTTGCTTAATCCATTCCATCATTTAATTCCACATACTGATATACTGAATGTCTTAAGTGTTGTACGTGCAAACAAATGTTTTAAATTACGTTTTTCTCTAAGATTATATTTCTCCTCTTTTTTTGAGAAGAATTGTTGTATATTCTTGGCTAGCAGGTTATAGTTTGCTTTGTGCATCATTTTAGCTGTTTGCTAATTCACTATGTCGTGGAATTTCAGCATTTTTGATTCAATAAATAAAGGGTTTGTATGTTCTATATATCAAACATTATGTACTGATCTTTTTTGTAACACCGTTAATGAATGAAATGTACTTTTGTAATTATTTCCCCATATTTCTACACAGTAGCTCAGATATGGTAACACTTGCGAGCAGTAGAGAATATGAAGGGATTTTTGGTCTAGAACATGTTTTGCTAGGGGAGCTAGAGCGCAATTTTGAGTTTTGGGGTTGGTTTTTTTTTTTATTAGATTGCAATTTTTGCCAGTCCTGATGTGTGTGTCCAGTTTGGTGAGTTTTGGAGCATGTTAAGGGGGTCAAATTATAGCTCAAAGAGGCAAAAGTGACTGTTTTTACAAAACTTTTGTTTTGAAGGGGGAATTGCAAACTTCCTGTTGATTTTTGCTGAAGGATGTTAGTGTATGAAATATAGGTCTAAGTGAGACCTACATAGAGGTTTTTGTTTCATGTCTCTCCGACATTCCTAGTGGGAGTTACAGGCAGTTTTGTCTGTATTTTCTTCCTAGGGGGCGCTACAGCGCAATTTTGAGTACATTTTCATACAAATCGCCCAGCCCTATATAGACATATTCACCCTTGGATAATAAAGGCAGTTAGAGGGTTCCATTTTTAAAGCTAGCCATCACCTCCGAGCCTAGTTTTTGAAGCAAGTGAATGAACGGCGCTTCTTTCAGAGACATTTTAAACCAACCAGGCAGCCAACCAGGAATCAGCGATCATTGCACACACTGTTTAAAGTGGAAGAACGCCTGTTTTTGCAGCTCCGTGCATACAAAGCAGCCATTCAAAGCAAGCCGTGCACGCAAAGTAGGACTTGAACGGGAATGTGATCCTACCAGAACACACACTCCAAACTGCAGGAGAGAGGATTTCCTTGCATTGAAGTTGAGCTCTGTTACTTTTTGCACCATTTATACTCATGTAATTACAGTATATATAATTTGCTTTAAAACAGGGGTGCCCAAACTTTATCTACGGAGGGCCACGGACGAATAAATCAAAGAATGCGGGGGCCATTCTGGTCGTTTTCACCCTCGAAACCAGTACAATATACTACAAAATGCAATTTCTGTAGAAATATCTTGTGAATGCAGCCAAAGCCGAACTGAAATGCTAACAGCAAGTGTCAAGTAACCAACATATGAGTAAAATGAGCTAAAAAAAAGCTAGCATGCTAACAATACTGTTAAAATGCTAACAGTTACCATTAGTGAAATACCAAAATATATGACACTGACGTGTAAACCTGCTAAATTAGCTAAAAAAAATAGTGTTAGCATGCTAAAATGCTAACTGTAAAATGCTTTAATAACAATATTGCTAATACTTGGTTAATATTCAGGTCACGAGACGTAAATGGAGTATTGTTGGCGGGTTTTTTTAGAGGGCTTTATGGGCGTAATCGTGCTTAGCCCTTAGCTGATTTGTTAGCCACCTCGTACTCGCCGTATTTTACTACTTAGAATGCATAAAAAACAGAAAAACATGTGTTCTTGTATTGCATAGGAATTGTGACTGAAAATTCCCCCCCCAAAAAAAATCCAAAAAAGGTGCAGTTCCCTTATAACTTGATATGATTTTTTTAAAGCGAGCTAAAAAAGCTAGCATGCTAACAATACTATGTCAATATGCTAACAGTTACCATTAGTGAAACACCAAAATATATGACACTGAGGTGTATACCTGCTAAATTAGCTAAAAAAAATAGTGTTAGCATGCTAAAATGCTAACTGTAAAATGCGTCAAGTACCAAAATATATTACTCTGAGGTGTGTAGTTGAAAAATGTGTTTAAAATGCTAGCCCGCTAACATTAGCATGCATCAAGTACCAAAATGCGACTGAGGAGTATACCTACAAAAAGATAGCATACTAACGTTAACATGCTAACAGGTCTCATTCAAAATATTTGCAGCTGAAATTAGCAAAAAAAAGCTAGCATGCTAATATTAGAATGCTAACGATTGTGCTGCGGGCCGTCGAAAAATGAGCTACATTGGACACCCCTGCTTTAAATGGTTATTTTTTGATGTATTCCAACTTGTTTTTTCACGCACGTGTCACGACAAACGCATGACTGTAGATAACCACAGTGTATCCCAAAGGGCATCAACCACTTGTCTTTTTGAAGTACTCTGAATAAACGCTGTAAACATGTCAGAATTGAAGCATCGAGTTGCATTCCCTCGTAATAAACCAGCAGCGTGACGCTCTCTGTTCTTTTTTTAAACATTCAATCTTCCCCACAGCTCCTTGTTATCCCCCAAAATACCCCGGGGGGTTTGTCACCCGTGCCCATCTGACTTTGTAATCCTTCAAAGCACGAGCACTGGAAAGGCACGGACGGAGCACCGAACCCGTTTAGGCGGGCAAAGGCAGCCTGATGCATGAATTAGGCAGAAGTAGTTCATTATTAAGCGGCGTGTCTGCCAATCCACGAGGCTCTACCTCCTTAAACGACCACGGTCTTGTCGTTTGCCTGTAAAGGGTAATATGTGGATGTTATTTCATAGAGGGCTTTCTTATTATTAAAATAAAAATTATTAGAAAGTCGTGAACAGTTTTTTTATGCTCTTCCTGTGAAAATATTCAATTTCCATCCATTTACCGCCACTTATCCAAGTCCGGGTCACAGGGACAGCAGTCTAAGCAGAGATGCCCAGACTTTCCTGTCCCCGGCCACCTCCTGTAGTTCTACGGGGGGGATACCGAGGCGTTCCCAGGCCAGCTTTGACACATAGTCCCTCCAACGTGTCCTAGGTCTGCCCCGAGGCCTCCTCCCAGCTGGACATGCCCGAAACACCTCACCAGGGAGGCATCCGTAGTAGATGCCCGAGCCATCTCCGCTGGCTTCTCTCGATGTGAAGGAGCAGCGGCTCTACTCTGACTCTCTACCGGATGACCAAGCTCCTCACCCTATCTCTGAGGGTGATCCCAGACAGCTCAAAACTCAATTGTATACTCCAGCTTTTAAATAGACCTCCCTTTTAGACCAGTTGATCTGCCGTCTCTTTTCTGCTCTGTCTCCCTTTCCTGCGTGGAGAGGTTATCAGGTGACCACAGATGGCGCGCTAGCTGTTCAAAGTCAGGACCCGGGGTGGACCACTACCCTGAGCACCAGTTGGGGACATCTCTGCGTTGCTGACTTGTCTCCATTCAAGATGATGCCCTGCTGGCCCCACTATGGACTGGACTCTCACATTATTAACTACATCCACTCGATATCCATTGCACCGGTCGCCCAGGGTGGGGTCCCCACATCTGCGGTCCCCAAAGTTTCTCGTTGTTCCCATTGGGTTGAGTTTTTTCTTGCCCTGATGTGGAATCTGTCGTTGTGGCTTGTGCAGCCCTTTGAGACACTAGTGATTAAGGGCTATACTTAAACTTTGATTGATTGGTTGAATGATCCTGCGGAGCAAACTCATTTCTGCCGCTTGTATTCACGATCTTGTCCTTTCGGTCATTACCCAAAGCTTGTGACCATAGGCAAGGGTAGGAACGTAGACTGACCGGTAAATCGAGAGCTTTGTCTTCTGGCCCAGCTCCTTCTTCACCACAACAGACCGGTGCAGTGACTGCACCGCTGCACCAATCCGTCTGTTAATCTCGAGTTCCATTCTTCGCTCACTCGTGAACAAAACCCTGAGATACTTGAACTCCTCCACTTGAGGCAGAACTTCACTCCTGACCCGAGGGGTGCAGTCCACCCTTCTACGACTGAGAACCATGGCCTCAGATTTGGACGGTGCTGATCCTCATCCCAGCAGCTTCACACTCGGCTGAAAACTGCCTCTGTGAACGCTGAAGGTCCCAGCCTCGTGAAGCCAACAGGACTACATCATCTGCAAAAAGCAGAGATGCGATCCTCTGGCCAACAAACTGGAAACCCTCTACACCCTGACTGTGCCTACAAATTCTGTCCATAAAGATAATGAACAGGACCGGTGACAAAGGGCAGCCCTGGCAGAGTCCAACGTCTAATGGGAACATGTCTGACTTACTACCGGCAATGTAAACTGGGGACCGTATGGCCCGTAGCAACGGACCCTGGACTGCGTACTCCTGGAGCACCCACCAAAGGACACCGCGTAGAACACGATCGAATGCCTTTTCCAAATCCACAAAACACGTGGACTGCTTGAGCAAACTCCGATTCCCCCTCCAGTACCCTAGACGAAAATCACATTGTTCCTCCTGAATTCGAAGCTTGGCTGACAGCCAGACTCTCCTCTCTAGCACCCTGCAATAGACGTTTCCCGGAAGGCTGAGAAGTGTGATTCTTCTATAATTGGAACACACCCTCCGGTGGCCCTTCTTGAAAAGGGGTACCACCACTCCGGTCTGCCATTCCAGAGGTACCGCCCCAGACTTCCACGCTATGTTGAAGAGACGTGTCAGCCACGACAGTCCCACAACATCCAGAGCCTTAAGCTATTCGGGCCGAATCTCGTCCTCTCCTGGGGCCTTGCCACTGGGCAGTTTTTTTGATTACCTCAGCAACCTCGGCTCCAGTGATGGACATGTCCGCGTTTGTGAACTCAGACTCTGTCTCCTCTACAGAGGCTGTGTCTGTAGGATTAAGGAGATCCTCAAAGTATTCCTTCCACTGCCCAACTATATCCCCAGTAGTGGTCAGCAGGTTTCCACCCCCACAATACACAGTGTGGACAGGGCACCGGTTCCCCCTCCTGAGGAATCGGATGGTTTGGCAGAATCTCTTTGAGGACGACCTAAAAGTTTTTGCTTCCGTCACCGCTGCGGCCGCGGCTCGCTTGGCTCGTCGGTACCCGTCAGCTGCTTCGGGAGTCCCACAAGCGAGCCATGCTCGGTAGGATTCCTTCTTTAGCTTGACGGCCCCCTTTACCTCTGGTGTCCACCATGGGGTTCGGAGGTTGCCGCCATGACAGGCACCAACCGCTTTGCGACCACAACTCTGATCAGCAGCATCAGCAATGGAGGTACGGACCATGGCCCGTACGGACTCAATGCCCCCCCCACTCCCTCTGAATGCAGTTGAAGCTCTGCCGGAGGCACGAGTTGAAGATCTGGCGGATGGGAGTCTCTGCCAAATTCAATTTATAAATAACAATTCCAAGCCCGGAACCAATTAACAGCGATAAAGGAGGGATTACTGTGTCACTCTTGGCAACCAGAAGGAAGTTTGACAATGGGAGCCTGACAGTGTGCCGAAGAGACAGTCAACAAAAATGTAGCTCAAGTACATTCATGATTACATATTAAGAAATGATGTTATATTGCCAATAAACAAAAATATTCAAATTCAGTTCAAGCCAATACGTTCAAAAGTCATGTGTTTATATTCCATAAAATTCTTATGAAAAGGTAAACAAATAGGTTGGTAGGTCCAAGAGGAAAGAATTGTTCAAAATCTCCTAACGCGGTGACGCCAATTCAAAACTGCTATGCGACTTTGGCATTATTTGAAAAAGTAAACAAAACACAATGGGTGGGTAAAAATTATGAAAAAGTAAATGTTTTCTAGACACTTTGTAATTAGGTAAAATGTTCGGCTGCAATAAAAACTCGAATAGTACGGTCGTTTTAGAAATATGGCCGTGAATCTGTCACGATGACGGCGTTGGAACCGGTGCTTAACGAGCAATTATCCCTATGGACTTTTGAATAGACGCGGCCTAAAAAGGAAGTAATAATAATGATAATAATAATACATTTTATTTATTATAGCGCTTTTCAGAGCACTCAAAGACGCTTTACAGGATAAAAGATCAAAATGCAAGACAGTTTAAAGTAATAATATAAAATACAGGAAATATAAAAGCCGTACATTGTAAAATACATAATAATACAAAACTATTACAAGACACAGAACACTAATCACTGATCACTAATCACTGGTTAAAAGCAGATCTGAATAGGTGTGTTTTGAGAAGGCTTTTGAAGTAAAACTATTACAAAGAAATTTGGACTCATTTCAAAATAAAAGCTTTGCACAAACAATTAATTGTATTCATGAGGTCATTCGGTCCATATAAGTAAAACAAGCAAACACCTACAAAGCAATTGAAACCTTTCATACATGTTAATTTCATGGTAATCGTCAAATTTTCTGTATATTTGTAAAAAATTCCCACTGATTTTTTTATTTGACACATTTTTTTAAATGTATTTTTGTTTATTGAAATATTCTGTATATACACGTGATTCAAACCTTCCTATATAATTCATACATGCAGTGTTTCCCACACATTCATTTATTTGTGGCGGCCCGCCACGAAAGAATTACGTCCGCCACAAATAAAAATATATTTTTTTATTTATTTTTTTTGTCCTGTCCAGCTTCTCAGGCAAATCATATAGTTGATGTAGATGCCCATATAGGCTGTTCACATTTACGTTACAAAAGAGAAGTGTAGGATACTTCTCTTGTTGCCTTATTTGTATTTGACCACTACTGTTTTCTGTTTATTTGTTACTGACTGTGGCAGGAAAACCTCTGCCTCTGTTTCACTTCATGTTGCTGGTAAATAATATGCTTGTAGTAGTAGGCTAAAGTTAAATGATTTAGTATGCACTAATTAAAGGGGCAGAGCTTTAAGAGACATTTTAGCTTTTATATTTTATAAGATATATTTTTTGTAAGAACCACAATTAATAAATATATTTTAGTGAATAACTTCTTGTTCAAATCTGTATATGAATATGTGCATAAAGTGTTGTAATTATATTGTAAAATGGATGGATGGACGTTTAAAACAAAACTGTTATTATTAATTAGTAAGTATACATTTTTTGAGCCTTTTTAGAGAAAATCATATCATTGTAGTAAATTATGCAAATTGCTCGATGATGTCATGGTGACCACGCCCATAGCCACGCCCCCACCGCCACATGTATCTTGGCAGTTTATGGGAAACACTGTATATGTTATGCCAATCATTTATATTATATCAATCAAAACATTTTCAATTGATTGTTGAAGCATGATTTATTTGACATATTTTTGTTTTTGTTATTCAAGTTCCAAATAAAGAAAACATGTCTTTATGTGCAAAAAATGGGCTGTAAAGGATAGATCTTAGAAACAATGCACATTGAAGTGACGATTCTTGGCGCCATTGATAATAAAATGAACTAAAACTGTGTCCACACGGAAAAGGCCAAGAAACAAGAAGGGACATCTTCTCAGCCAGCGAAGGAATTCAAGCTGACAAATGCATCAACAAATACGGGGTCGAAGGGCAGAAGCCGATGAGTCGCAAGCCATGCGGAGATGGTGGTCCGACATGGACGCGCTGTGTCACGAGGTTCACGTGTCAGCGCTCGTCGCCATCACGATGCCAGGCGGCTGTCACTTTGGCTGCTCATGTGGAGGTTGCCATGGGAGACAAGGCGCAAGACGGCGAGTGTGAGCAGGACAGTCGTGCTTTGGGTTACGTGCAAGTAGCGGTTAGGATGATCATGCTAGACCACAGGTGTCAAAATCAAGGCCCGGGGGCCAAATCTGGCCCGCGACATCATTTTATCTGGCTCGCAAACACCTGGAAATTATATTTGTGAATAAAGTACTTAATATATATATATATATATATATATATATATATATATATATATATATATATATATATATATATATATATATATTTTTTTTTTTTAATATTTTTTTACTAGATGTAATTGATTTTTTTCATTTTGACTGAAAAAAAAAAATGTACTGCTTGAAATTGCATACATTTTAAACTTTAACAGCATCCAATATTGCAACAAATATTACAGAATATTATCATACTTTCCAAACATGTTTTTGTCTAAATAAAAATACTTCACTTTACAGCAAACTACCCATCAAATTAATAAAAATTACAACACATTTTACGTTGTTTTTTACAACCTATTACTGTAAATTGAATAAAAACTACTACTGTTTTTTGCGTTAAAATTCTGTTGACTGAGCTGCCAGTTTTGGAAAAAACGGTCTATTTGTTTTGACGGTAGAAAAACTGGCAGCTATGTTGCCAAAATTAAAAAAAAGGAACTTGTACTGTTTTTCCATTCACAATATAATGTTGTAAAAACCAATGTAAATTTAACACACAAATTCTGGCAACCAAGCTGCCAGCTTTTTCCCTAGAAACCCCCCCAAAAAACAGTGGTACTGTTTTTCCATTTACCGTAAAATGTTGTAAAAAATGTAAAAAAAACACTATATTTTACAGTAAAATTTTGTAAATGTAAAATCGACAGTCTACTTAAAACAATTTATATAATTAATAATGAAATCCAGAGGCAAATTCTTACATTATTCACTGTTACAAGCGGCCCTCTGATGGCAGCCAAGTGGCCCTCAATGAAAACCAGTTCGACATCACTGTGCCAGGTGGTTTAATGCAGGGGTCCCCGACCTTTCTTCCACCAGGGACCGGTTTAATGTATGCATTATTTTCCTTTAATTTCTACATGTGGCAGATAAAAACAGCAAAAAAATTAGCATGAAAAAATCAACTGGCCGCGTTTCTTTGCGAGGAGATGGTCTTTAAACTATGCATGTTGATGGAATATACTGTATACCAGTGTTAACCATAGGGCTGGGGCCCAGTGTTGGATCGCGAGCGCCCCCTAGAGTGTAATACATCTGTTTTTTTCAGCTCTGGTCCCGATAAGCCGCAGCGGTACTTAGTTGTAATACACTTTTCCACCACTTGTGGCAGTAATGACAATGTAAAACAAACAGAAGAAGTCCGGCGCTAATGTCGTAGAGACATTTCTTAAGCGCAAAAATTATGACTAAAGTGGTGAAGCTGTATTTTCATTTGCACTGTAATTTTATTGACAGTTTAGCTAAGAAAGATATTTATTATTAATTTAGTTTATTTATTTTAGCACAACATAATACATACTGCATGTAAATAGATTGTTTCTAATCACCCTGACTTAAGCCTATTTATTATTTGTTAAAGTAATAATAATCTTTGTGATTAACACATGCTTTTATATTATTTTACAAGGTAGTAAACTGTAAGTAGTTTAGATATTTAGTTTTTATTAAATATGACTAATTCAGTGTTAATATTGGAGTGGCCCTCTGTAGTGGAAAAGTTGGGTCCTGAGGTCAAACAGGTTAAGAACCCCTGTTATATACAACCATCCTTTGGCTACAATCTGGTACATTAACATTTAATATGTCCATTAATGTACATTAATTTACTATAACAAGGGAGTTGTAATATAGATCTATAAACAAGCTTATTGCTGTGTTTAGTGGGATAGGCGAAATTCAAGTTGGAGGAAATGCGGTAGTTTATAAATGAAATAATGTTTCTGTGCGTCACGGACCGGACCGGTACCGGGGGCCGGTACCGGTGGTTGGGGACCACTGCTTTAACGCACCAATCTGTAGGTAACAGTTTGCCAGGTGTGCGTGCGAGGTGTCAAAAGATGCAGCAACACCTCAGGTGTTTGAATTGTGCAGAACGAGCTGCGAGTCAGGTTAAATATAGATGATATTTGTGCTGTTCCTGCTGGTGGTGGACCGCAGATGTTCAAAACCTGCCTACGTTCTTGTGGCCGGGGCCCACACAGAACTCACAAGAGATAAATGCATGAGATGGTATGAGTAAACATTCTTCTTGCGATTAAGCAGCATATTGTTTTGTTAGAATTCAGCCTTTTTTGTTTGTTACTAGCTTACAAGTGAGAACAAACCTTATTATACAATTAATATATGTTATGTCAATGTTTCATATTATATTTATTAAATAAAGTCTCACCGATGAAACCTTTTTTAAATGTATTTTACATATTTTTGTGTATTTTACTTCAGTTTCAAATAAAGAAAACATGTCTGCCTATAGCCTCACAACCTTAAAACAAGTGAATTAAACATTCCGTATAGTATTCATGTTCCACTGATTATTTATATTATATTATTAAAAAATGCTGATTGAATGGTGAGACAAAATTATTTATTTTACACATTTTTTCCGTACATTTGTGTATTTTATTTAAGTTTCAAATAAAGAAAACATGTCTGTCTACTAACAAGTGATTTAAACCTATATGTTATGCAAATCATGTATATTATATAATGTCTTTGATTAATGAAACATATGGATTTATTTTTTTTAATTTGTATTTTTGTTCATTTTATTTAAGTTTTAAATAAAGAAAACATCTATGTCTATATCCTCACAACCTTAAAACAAGTGATTTAAACATTCCATATACTATTCATTTTATGTTAATCATTAATACTAAATTATTAAAAAATCCTCACAGACATATTTATCTATTTTACCCTTTTTTCTGTATTTCTGTTCATTTCATTTAAGTTTCAAATAAATAAAAAATGTCTGTCTTACTGCCTCACAACCTTATAAAACAAGTGATTTAAACTAGCATATAGTATCATATATGTTATGTAAATCATTTATGTTATGTTATCAAAAAGTTGATTTCATTAAACTCATGTTTGATTAAGAAATAATACTTTCAAAAATGGAAGGAATGTAAAAAACAACCAAGCACATTTTTATAGAAATAAAACTGACTGTTTTTTACATTTTACAATTGTTTCTGTATGTATTACTAATGTCTGTCCATAGCTGTAAAACCTTTAAACAAGTTAAGTTTAAACCTTCAAATCATATTCATTTATGTTATGTTAATAAATTATATTATGTTATTTAAAAATGATAATTGATTAACTGAACATATTTGTTTATTTTACATATTTGTGTTTGTTTTATATATGTTTTAAGAAAAGAAAGCATGTATGTCTACAGCCTGACAACTTTTAAACTGATTTAAACCTTCATATATTATTCATATATGTCGTGTTAATCATTTATATTATATTATAACATTCACACTGACTGATGAGACATATTCACACATTTTACAAATAGTTCTGTATTTAAAAAAAATTGTATTTAAGTTTAAAATAAAAAAACATGTATGTCTATAGTCTACCCTAAAGCAAGTGCTTTACATTTTCATATATTATTCATTCATGTTATGGAAATCATTCATACTCAAATATTTTAAATGTATCATTATTAAATAAACATATTTCATTATTTTACATATTTCTGGTCATTGTTTTAAGTTTTAAATAAAGAATGTCTGCTTCATAACCTATAAACAAGTGACTTAATCCTTCATATATTCTTCATAAATAGTATGTAAGCATTTATATAATATTATTCAAATATTCTCACTGACTGATGAGACATATTCACATATTTTACAAATTGTTCTGTATTTTTGTTTATTTATTTAAGTTTAAAAAAAACTAAACATGTATGTCTATAGTCTTACAATCCTAAAGCCTAAATATACATATATTATTCATATATGTTATGTAAATTATTTATATTATAATATTTTAAATGTATCATTATTAAATAAACATATTTATTTATTTTAAAAATGTTTCTGTATTTTTGTAAACATTTTTAGGAGGTTTACGCACACCTCAGTCATTATTTGGTACTATGTTAATTTTGTATTTTTTATTTAATGCGCCTGAAAGAGTGGCAGCACATCACAGTAGCTATTTTGAATTCCTTCATTTGACTTTATTTTTGGTATTATTCTAAACATTTCTTGGGTTTTTTTTATCACTTATCTTTTTTAGGAACACTTTCCCTTGTGGATCAATTAAGTTTGTCTAAGTCTAAGTCTAAAACATGTCTGCTTCATAAACTATAAACAAGTGATTTAATCGTTCATATATCCTTCATAAATAGTATGTAAGCATTTATATAATACTATTAAAAAATTCTCACTGACTGATGAGACATATTGATTTATTTTACATATTTTTCTGTAATTTTGTTAATTTTTTTAGTATTAAATAAAGAAAACATGTCTGCTTCATAACCTATACACAAGTGATTTAATCGTTCATATATTCTTCATAAACAGTATGTAAGCATTTTTATAATATTATTCAAAAATTCTCACTGACTGATGAGACATATTGATTTATTTTACATATTTTTCTGTATTTTTGTTCATTTTTTAAGTATTGAATAAATAAAACATGTCTGCTTCATAACCTATAAACAAGTGATTTAATCGTTCATATATTCTTCATAAATAGCATGTAAGCATTATTATAATATTCAAAAATTCACACTGACTGATGAGACATATTGATTTATTTTACATATTTTCTGTATTTTTGTACATTTTTTAAGTATTAAATAAAGAAAACATGTCTGCTTCATAACCTATAAACAAGTGATTTAATCGTTCATATATTCTTCATAAATAGTATGTAAGAATTTCTATAACATCATTCAAAAATTCACACTGACTGATGAGACATATTGATTTATTTTACATATATTTCTGTATTTTTGTTAATTTTTTAAGTATTAAATAATGAAAACATGTCTGCTTTATAACCTATAAACAAGTGATTTAATCGTTCATATATTCTTCGTAAATAGTATGTAAGCATTTTTATATTATTCAAAAATTCTCACTGACTGATGAGACGTATTGATTTATTTTACATATTGTTCTGTATTTTTGTTAATTTTTTTAGTATTAAATAAAGAAAACATGTCTGCTTCATAACCTATAAACAAGTGATTTAATTGTTCATATATTCTTCATAAATAGCATGTAAGCATTTATATTATATTATTCAAAAATTATCACTGACTGATGACATATTGATTTATTTTACATATTTTTTTGTATTTTTGTTCATTTTTTTAGTATTAAATAAAGAAAACATGTCTGCTTCATAACCTATAAATAAGTGATTTAATCGTTCATATATTCTTCATAAATAGCATGTAAACATTTTTATAATATTATTCAAAAATTCACACTGACTGATGAGACATATTGATTTATTTTACATATTTTTATGTAATTTTGTTAATTTTTTAGTATTAAATAAAGAAAACATGTCTGCTTCATAACCTATAAACAAGTGATTTAATCGTTCATATATTCTTCATAAATAGCATGTAAGCATTATTATAATATTCAAAAATTCCCACTGACTGATGAGACATATTGATTTATTTTACATATTTTTCTGTATTTTTGTTAATTTTTTAAGTATTAAATAAAGAAAACATGTCTGCTTCATAACCTATAAACAAGTGATTTAATCGTTCATACATTCTTCATAAATAGTATGTAAGAATTTCTATAACATCATTCAAAAATTCACACTGACTGATGAGACATATTGATTTATTTTACATAATTTTCTGTATTTGTGTTAATTTTTTAAGTATTAAATAATGAAAACATGTCTGCTTTATAACCTACAAACAAGTGATTTAATCGTTCATATATTCTTCATAAATAGTATGTAAGCATTTTTATAATATTATTCAAAAATTCTCACTGACTGATGAGACATATTGATTTATTTTACATATATTTCTGTATTTTTGTTAATTTTTTAAGTATTAAATAATGAAAACATGTCTGCTTAATAACCTATAAACAAGTGATTTAAGCGTTCATATATTCTTCCTAAATAGTATGTAAGCATTGTTATAATATTATTCAAAAATTATCACTGACTGATGAGACATATTGATTTATTTTACATATTTATTTGTGTTTTTGTTCATTTTTTTAGTATTAAATAAAGAAAACATGTCTGCTTCATAACCTATAAACAAGTGATTTAATCGTTCATATATTCTTCATAAATAGCATGTAAGCATGTTTATAATATTATTCAAAAATTCACACTGACTGATGAGATATATTGATTTATTTTACATAATTTTCTGTATTTGTGTTCATTTTTTTAGTATTAAATAAAGAAAACATGTCTGCTTCATAACCTATAAACAAGTGATTTAATCGTTCATATATTCTTCATAAATAGCATGTAAGCATTATTATAATATTCAAAAATTCACACTGACTGATGAGATGTATTGATTTATTTTACATATTTTTCTGTAATTTTGTTAATTTTTTTAGTATTAAATAAAGAAAACATGTCTGCTTCATAACCTATAAACAAGTGATTTAATCGTTCATATATCCTTCATAAATAGCATGTAAGCATTTATATTATATTATTCAAAAATTCACGCTGACTGATGAGACGTATTGATTTATTTTACATATTTTTCTGTATTTTTGTTCATTTTTTAAGTATTAAATAGAGAAAACATGTCTGCTTCATAACCTATAAACAAATGATTTAATCGTTCATACATCCTTCATAAATAGTATGTAAGCATTTATATAATATTATTCAAAAATTCTCACTGACTGATGATACATAATTATTTATTTTACAATTTTTTCTGTATTTTTGTTTATTTTTTAAGTATTAAATAGAGAAAACATGTCTACTTCATAACCTATAAACAAGTGATTTAATCGTTCATATATCCTTCGTAAATAGCATGTAAGCATTTATATTATATTATTCAAAAATTCACGCTGACTGATGAGACATATTGATTTATTTTACATATTTTTCTGTATTTTTGTTCATTTTTTAAGTATTAAATAGAGAAAACATGTCTGCTTCATAACCTATAAACAAATGATTTAATCGTTCATACATCCTTCATAAATAGTATGTAAGCATTTATATAATATTATTCAAAAATTCTCACTGACTGATGATACATAATTATTTATTTTACAATTTTTTCTGTATTTTTGTTCATTTTATTTAAGTTACAAATAAGAAAACGGTGTACAATTGCTTTAAACCTTCCATCTATTATCCATATGCTATGTTAAACATTTCAAAATAAAGTGCTTTTTTTTTTCATTGTAAGTTTGCAGCATGACTGGGTAACGAAGGCAGTTATCAGAGTATTAACTAATGAAAATAGTCATCGTTTATAGGCCTCATCTTGTGTTAAACTGGCATGTTTCAAAAGCGTTTTCGCCTCCGAATCCCACTCATGTTGTTCCGCTGCCGAGTTTGCACGCTCACAATCCTGCAGAGGAAGTGGAGGCCTCCTTTCTCAAATGCGTCCAACAGGTGTTCCCCGCTTCCACTTGTCAAAGCACATTAAGTTTGCCGTGCGCTCTGGCTGCATCTGAGCTGCTTAGAAGAACAAACACAGCCACGGGGCGTGCGGCGTGAGCTAAAAAGCAGCGCTCTTCCTTCAAACACAGCCAAAAGAGCTCCTTCATAGATGGAGGCAGGTAGAAGATGATCTCCCCACAAAAGCCTGTTGTTGTCTTGCCACACCACTCAATTTTACAAGGTGGATTAGAGAACATTCGCCATTAAAGTGACGATGATCCAAATTCCTTCTAATAGATATTTTAACCTCATTAGTGTTCTTTTCCCTGTCTGATCTGACAATGATTCACACGCATAATCCACTCCCACGTCTTCATTATACAGCATTTATATCATTAATATGCTAATTTGTTCACGCCGCAATTGGTGGCATTCCCCTCGCCCGTGTTGCTGCCAAATGCACGCTTCATGAATATTTAACTGCTATATGGGAACATACACAATCTGTGGGCATTATGGAACATCAAATTACCAAGCAGATGACAGAGATGATAAAAAACTCTTTTATGTTATGCTGCGCCACACTATGCTGTTTTATGCCATGCTATGTTATGTCATGGGAGTTATGTCACGGTACACTATGCCATGCTATATATTATGTCATGCCATGCTATATATTATGTCATGTTAGTGATGTCATGGTACACTATGCCATGCTATATTATGTCATGTTAGTGATGTCATGGTACACTATGCCATGCTATGTTATGTCATGGTAGTTATGTCACGGTACACTATGCCATGCTACATTATGTCATGTTAGTGATGTCATGGTACACTATGCCATGCTATATTATGTCATGCCATGCTATATTATGTCATGTTAGTGATGTCATGGTACACTATGCCATGCTATATTATGTCATGGTACACTATGCCATGCTATATTATGTCATGCCATGCTACATTATGTCATGTTAGTGATGTCATGGTACACTATGCCATGCTATATTATGTCATGTTATGCCATGTTATGCCATGCTATATTATGTCATGTTAGTGATGTCATGGTACACTATGCCATGCTATATTATGTCATGTTATGCCATGTTATGCCATGCTATATTATGTCATGTTAGTGATGTCATGGTACACTATGCCATGCTATATTATGTCATTGTATGCCATGCTATGTAATACTATGTTATGTTATGTCATGTTATGTAATACTATGTTATGTTATGTCATGTTATGTAATACTATGTTATGTTATGTCATGTTATGTAATACTATGTTATGTCTACACTATGCCATGCTATATTATGTCCTGTTAGTTATGTCATGGTACACTATGCCATACTATATTGTGTCATGTTAGTTATGTCATGGTACACTATGCCATGCTATATTGTGTCATGTTAGTTATGTCATGGTACACTATGCCATGCTATAGTATGTCATGTTATGCCATGCTATGTAATACTATGTCATGTCATGCCATGCAATGCTATGTCATGTCATGTTATGTAATACTACATTATGTTATGTCTACACTATGCCATGCTGTATTATGTTATGTCATTCTGTTACGTTATACCATGCTATATTATGGTATGTTATGTCATGCCATGCTATGTTATGCCATGCCACTCTGTGCAATGTTACTATTCTACACCACGTTGTTATGTCATGGCATACCATGCTCTGTGATGCTATGCCACTCTATGCGATGCTACTATTTTACGCCATGTTATGTCCTGTGATTTTGTTATGTTGTGCTGGGCTATGTCATGTTATGTCATGTCATGACATGTTACTATTCTACACCATGTTATGTCATGTTTTTATGCTATGCTATATTACGTTATGTTATGTCATGTCACGCTATATTATTTTGTGCCATGCTATGTTATGCCATGCCACTCTATTCTGTTACTATCGTGCACCATGTTATGTCATGTTATGTTATGCTATGCTATGTTGTTATGTTATGTTATATTACGTTATGTATTGTCATGTTATGTTATGTTATGCCCCTCGATGCTGTGCTATTATTTTACGCCATGTTATGTCATGTAATTTTGTTACGTTATGCTGTGCTATATTACGTTATGTTATGTCATGCTATGCTATGTTATGCCATGCCACTCTATGCCATGTTACTATTCTACACCACGTTACGTCATGCTGTTATGCTATGCTATATCACGTCATGTCACTTTATGCTGTGTTATGTTATTCAATGTGGTTGTGTTACGTCATGTCATGCTATGTTATGTTGTTTCATGCTATGCCATGTTATGCTATGCCACTCTATGCTATGTTATTATTTTATGCTATGCTATATCACGTCATGTTGTTATAATATGCCATGCTACCTGTATATCATGTCATGTCGCGTTACTTTGTGTCGTGTTATGTTATTTAATGTTGTGTTTTTAATGTCATGCTGTTATGCCATGCCACTCTATGCTATGTTACTATGTTATGTCATGCTATATTACGGTATTTTAGCTATGCCACTCTATGCTATGTTACTATGTTATGTCATGCTATATTACGGTATTTTAGCTACGCCACTCTATGCTATGTTACTATGTTATGTCATGCTATATTACGGTATTTTAGCTACGCCACTCTATGCGGTGTTAGTATGTTATGCTATACTATATTACGCGATTTTAGCCATGCCAATCTATGCTATGCTACTATTTTATGCTATGCTATATTACGTTATGTTATTTTATGTTATGCTATGCTAGGTCATGCTATGCCATGCTGTTATAATATGCCATGCTACCTGTATATCATGTCATGTCGTGTTACTTTGTGTCGTGTTATGTTATTTAATGTTGTGTTTTTTATGTCATGCTGTTATGCCACTCTATGCTATGTTACGCTGTGCTATATTACAGTATTTTAGCTATGCCACTCTATGCGGTGTTAGTATGTTATGCTACACTATATTACATTATGTTATGCTTTGTTATGTTTTCTATGCCACGCTCTGCTATGTTACTATGTCATGCTATGCTAAATTATGTCATGTTATGTCGTGCTATGCTAGGTTATAGTACGTATATCAAGAGAAGTATCCCACACTTCTGTTTTGTAACAATCAATTGTTGTAATCAACAATATGATTTGCCTGAGAAGCTGGACAGGACAAACAATTTTTCATAAAAAAATATATAAATAAATAATAATAATAATACGTAAATCATGTTACTTTGTGTCCGTTTATGGCAGACCTGGGCAAATTAAGGCCTGGGGGCCACATGCGGCCCGTCAAGCTTTTCAATCTGGCCCGCCGGGAATTCCCAAATCATTTTTTTATATCTTTAAGATGGAAAGTGTAGCTGCCATTATGATGTGCAGTCATGTTTTCTAATGACCGTAAGTCTTCAACTACACTACCGTTCAAAAGTTTGGGGTCACCCAAACAATTTTGTGGAATAGCCTTCATTTCCAAGAACAAGAATAGACTGTCGAGTTTCAGATGAAAGTTCTCTTTTTCTGGCCATTTTGAGCGTTTAATTGAGCCCACAAATGTGATGCTCCAGAAACTCAATTTGCTCAAAGGAAGGTCAGTTTTGTAGCTTCTGTAACGAGCTAAAGTGTTTTCAGATGTGTGAACATGATTGCACAAGGCTTTTCTAATCATCAATTAGCCTTCTGAGCCAATGAGCAAACACATTGTACCATTAGAACACTGGAGTGATAGTTGCTGGAAATGGGCCTCTATACACCTATGTAGATATTGCACCAAAAAGCAGACATTTGCAGCTAGAATAGTCATTTACCACATTAGCAATGTATAGAGTGTATTTCTGTAAAGTTAAGACTAGTTTAAAGTTATCTTCATTGAAAATAAGGACATTTCAATGTGACCCCAAACTTTTGAACGGTAGTGTATACAAAGTATTTCTATGGTTGGAATCTGTGCTTTTGCATGATATTTTAGTGACTAGTGTTGTCCTCATAACCAATATTATTTCGATACTTTTCGGTACTTTTCTAAATATAGATATAGAGAACATACCTTTATTTATTAAGTCAAAAATATTAAAGTTTGGTGATTTGGTAAAATTGCAAACAGCTAAAATGATGTACAAAGCAAACTATAACCTGCTAGCAAAGAATGTACAACATTTCTTCTCAACTAAAGAGGAGAAATATAACCTTAGAGGACAAAATAATTTAAAACATTTATATGCACGTACAACACTTAAAACTTTTAGCATAACAGTATGTGGAATTAAATGATGGAATGGATTAAGTAAAGAAGTTAAAAATTGTACTGACATGATCCAGTTGAAGAGGTTGTTTAAATGAATAGTGCTTACAAAGTACAAAGAAGAAGAATTATGAGAAAAACTTCCAACCTTATTGAAAATATTCTTCATCTCAGTATGTTAATAATGACTGAATTAATTAATTACATATTACAATCTGTTGTATATACTAATTCATAGATGTTATTTTATTATATAAAAAGGTCAGTAAATGATTTTATATAATTGTAAATGCTTTGAAGTGGGAAAGGGGCAGGATTAAATAAGCTTTGCTTCTTCCTACTCCTTTTCGGGCATGATGTAAATGAAATGATATGACATTGTGTGATGTATTATGATGTAAATGTGTTCATGTTCCAAATAAACTAAAAGAAAGAAAGAAAGAAAGAAAGAAAATAAATGGGACCAGAAAAAATTGCATTATTGGCTTTATTTTAACAAAAAATCTTAGGGTGCGGCAGTACGGTACTTTTCAGAGGCGGTATGGTACCGAATATGATTTATTAGTGTCGCGGTACTATGGTAATCTACGTCAAAGCAGCTCAGACGAGGCACCAAGCAGTGTGGGTGTGGCTTGATTGTAAAATATGTCGATTGTGACGTTCATATGTTCTCAATATTCAGGGTTTTATCCTTCATAGAAAAATTAAAAATTCCATTCCGTTTTCTAAGGCGGTCTGTCATAACATTTTTAGCATTCAATCAGACTTTATTGTGAGGTTTTGTATTAGTTTTCCTAAAAAAATAGATATGCCGACCCCAGACACATTTTTATTCCCTAAATTTGGCCCCCTAGTCAAAATAATTGATGGTATATCATGGCATGCTATAATATGTTCACGGCTCATCAGATGATGATTATGGTGAAATGCAGAACAAAGTCACATTCCAGCGCATCACGTCCACAAACGCCCAGCTCGACACGCCAGAAAAAGAAGTAGCACTTCTCTCCCAGCGTCTCAACAAACAGAACTGAAATTCCTGACCGACAAAATAACATCAAACTCCTTCACTTCCTCACGGGTTCTGTGCGTGTTCCTTGGCCACGTTCCCCTCGCTCAAGACCTGACACGTAGCGCGCCGCCAAACCGCCAGAAGGTTACTTTTAGTTCAGGGTTGTGACTTTAAAAAAAAAAAAAAAAAGCCGTTCTTGTTCCAAAACCAAAACTAGCTGAGCTATGCTTTGTCTTCGCCAAACGCTGCGAACACTGTTTCCCAAATCAAAGAGCTCTGGGCATTTATCTCGCACTGCGTGGTGGAGGAGGTAGCAAGAATGCGGCCCACATCTGTAGTCGCCTCGTGGGTTCAAAGCGACCATAGGGCCAGTGCGGCTGGCGGCAGGAGGACTTACTCTCAAATCTTTACATTAGACAACAGCAGTTTAGAATAGAATAGACGCTATTGCACTTCAAAAGTACAAAAGCAGTGAAGTTGGCACGTTGTGTAAATGGTACATAAAAACAGAATACAATGATTTGATAATTAATCCTGTTCAATTTATATTCAATTGAATAGACTGCAAAGTGTCCTGGGCATGACGTTAAAGGCCTACTGAAAGCCACTACTAGCAACCACGCAGTCTGATAGTTTATATATCAATGATGAAATCTTAACATTGCAACACATGCCAATACGGCCGGGTTAACTTATAAAGTGACATTTTAAACTTCCCGGGAAATATCCGGCTGAAACGTCGCGGTATGATGACGTATGCGCGTGACGAAGTCAGAGTAACGGAAGTTATGGTACCCCGTAGAATCCTATACAAAAAGCTCTGTTTTCATTTCATAATTCCACAGTATTCTGGACATCTTTTGCAATTTGTTTAATGAACAATGAAGGCTGCAAAGAAGACAGTTGTAGGTGGGATCGGTGTATTAGCAGCGGACTACAGCAACACAACCAGGAGGACTTTGTTGGAGCGCTAGCCGCGCTAGCCGCCGACCTCACCTTGACTTACTACGTCTCCAGGCCGCCAAACGCATCGGGTGAAGTCCTTCGTCCTTCTGCCGATCGCTGGAACGCAGGTGAGCACGGGTGTTGATGAGCAAATGAGGGCTGACGTAGGTGGAGAGCTAATGTTTTTAGCATAGCTCTGTGCAGTCCGGTTGCTAAGTTAGCTTCAATGGCGTCGTTAGCACAGCATTGTTAACCTTCGCCAGCCTGGAAAGCATTAACCGTGTATTTACATGTCCACGGTTTAATAGTATTGTTGATTTTCTATCTATCCTTCCAGTCAGGGGTTTATTTCTTTTGTTTCTATATGCAGTTAAAGCAAGATGCTATCACGTTAGCTCGTAGCTAAAGCATTTCGCCGATGTATTGTCGTGGAGATAAAAGGCACTGAATGTCCATTTCGCGTTCTGGACTCTCATTTTCAAGAGGATATAGTATCCCAGGTGGTTTAAAATACAAATCTGTGATCCACAATAAAAAAAGGAGAGTGTGGAATCCAATGAGCCAGCTTGTACCTAAGTTACGGTCAGAGCGAAAAAAGATACGTCTTGCACTGCATTCTAGTCCTTCACTCTAACGTTCCTCATCTACGAATCTTTCATCCTCGCTCAAATTAATGGGGTAATCATCCCTTTCTCGGTCCGAATCTCTCTCGCTCCATTGTAAACAACGGGGAATTGTGAGGAATACTAGCTCCTGTGACGTCACGCTACTTCCGCTACAGGCAAGGCTTTTTTTTTATCAGCGAGCAAAAGTTGCGAACTTTATCGTCGATTTTCTCTACTAAATCCTTTCAGCAAAAATATGGCAATACCGCGAAATGATCAAGTATGACACATAGAATGGATCTGCTATTCCCGTTTAAATAAAAAAAATAATTTCAGTAGGCCTTTAAAGTGCATCCGGCAGTGGAGGCTCCTCTATGGGGGTCTTGGGCAGAGGTGGGTAGTAACACGCTACATTTACTCAGTTACATCTACTTGAGTAACTTTTGGGATAAATTGTACTTCTAAGAGTAGTTTTAATGCAACATACTTTTACTTTTACTTGAGTGTATTTATAGAGAAGAAACGCTACTTTTACTCCGCTCAATTTATCTACATTCAGCTCGCTACTCGCTACTGATTTTTATCCATCTGTTAATGCACGCTTTGTTTGTTTTGGTTTGTCAGACAGGCATTCAAAGTAGGATCTATCGCATGCCTGCGTTTCACCAATCAAATGCAGTCACTGGTGACGTTTCACCAATCGAACAGAGCCAGGCGGTCACATGATTAACTGCACATAAAGTTTCAGCGGCAAACAACAACAAGCTAAAAAGCTTACATGAACTCAACATCAAATTTGAGGAAGCACATCGCGGTGAGTAACGTTAGTAGATATTTTGGCTATCACCGTAGACTGATGTTAGCTTCCCTGCTATGAATCACTGTCAAATGTACATTGTGTGGGGACATTTATTAACACACTGCAGCCTTATAGACACACACACACACACACACACACACACACACACACACACACACACACACACACACACACACACACACACACACACACACACACAGTCGCACACACACACACACGCATGCATACAAACACCAATCAGAAGTGCACAGTGTGTTCCCAGGTGCAGCCCACACCTATCAGTTTATGGTTTGCGTAAAGGCTAACTTGTTATTTTCCTTTGTAATATCTGCCTATTGAGCCTAAGGTGCTGTTAAGTTATTGTGGCTCAATTTGCCTTCATTTTTTTTATGTTAATGTATTATTATTTAATATATATTATTGTTTTAGTTGCTTAAGAGATATGCCTGGCTCTGAATTTGCTCATTGCTATTTTTATGTTTTTGTGCATTATTTGTTGCCGTCACCATTAAACGAACAGGTTACTCATCAGTTACTCAGTACTTGAGTAGTTTTTTCACAACATACTTTTTTACTTTTACTTAAGTAAATATTTGGTTGACTACTCCTTAATTTTACTTGAGTAATAAATCTCTAAAGTAACAATACTCTTACTTGAGTACAATTTCTGGCTACTCTACCCACCTCTGGTCTTGGGGCACTAGGAGGTTAACCCCTTTACTACTGTTGCCCCAGGTGGCCCTTGGCAAAGGCTTAGTACCTGGCCACTGTTGCGTCTGACCAGACTTCCCTCCCAGGGAAGTAAAGTCACAGGTCAATCCCAAATTCTTTCAGATGACACACTGTATATGCAGAGTAAGAAGGACCATCAAGACAGAATAGGAATATTATCAAGTTTTACTGAAGCTTCAGGAGAACAGCCCAGACCAATACATTCATACCGGCTTCCCAAGTTGCTCTAACACTCAAACGGAAGAGCCAACTTCTTGCACACGAAGAAAGCCCCCACCTGTCCGGAAAGGAACACGGCCTCATTGTTCTACTACAGATAAGACAAAAGGGAGTATTCCATCTCCTACAGTGCAAGCCTTTAAGGTAACACACATCGTTGACTTGCGGACATAAGATAAAAAATAGAAAGAGTACAAATGGAAAAACACTAGCTGCTTCAAACATGACAATGAATACAGAAATAACTCTTAAACACTCTGTGGAAACGCTCCCCACCCACACTGCTTGGTGCCTCGTCTGAGCTGCTGTGATTTAGATTACCATAGTAACTAATTCGATTACCATAGTAACTAATTAGATTGCCATAGTAACTTATTAGATTGCCATAGTAACTAATTAGATTGCCATAGTAACTTATTAGATTGCCATAGTAACTAGTATGTCATGCAAAAGCGCAGATTTCGGCGGGCCAGATTGAAAAGCTTAACGGGTCGCATGCGGCCCCCGGGCCTTAATTTGCCCGGGTCTGCCTTAAGAGATCTGCAGGTTCCTCGTGAAAATGATATGATGGCGCTGGAAGGAACACGCCAACAGAGCTCGGCTGCTAGCATCGGCGACTCAGCCGCTCAGGTGAGCAGATCGATACTGAGGGATAGATACTGCCGATACCAGGGGCCGTACTTATCAAGCTTCTTAGAGTGCCATTTTACACTTAAGTCCTGAGAATTTGCGAAATTTAGTCCTACTCTCAAACTTAAGAATAAAAGCTTTTTTATCAACGTTCTTAAGTCTAAGAATCACTCCTACTCTCCACGATATTTAAGAGACCTTCAGAGGTGTCTTAAGTGGTTAGGAGTTGCCAGCAGGGGATGGCACTGAGGCGAGAGAGACGTGCGCCAACGTTCAGGGAACGGAACAATGTTTTTTTTTTTTTTGATGACGAGCAGCTGATCAAACGGTATCGTTTAGACAGAGCGGATATTATTTTTGTCACAGATTTAATACTTTTCGATTCCTTGTTGATTTCTGCATGTGTCTGCAGTGGGCTAGTATATATAGAGCCACCCACACCAGTTTCAAATTAGTTGCCTAATTAATGAATTGGAAAGAAAATGTTATGACAGTAGCGTATGTGTGTGGCCGTGAGGTGAGTGACGTCAGTGAGTGTGTGGGCGAGAGAAGAGAGGGAGCGGGGGGGCCGTACTTATCAAGCTTCTTAGAATGACTCCTAAGAAGTCTGCTAAGAGTTGACTTAAGAGTAAATAAATTATTGGCTGAAAGCTGCACTTAAAAGTTAGTTATCAAGCGTCTTACTCACACTTTCAGCGAAGTGTAGGACTGAATCTTAAGTGTCACACTCAGAGCTGAATTACGACATTACTATGTGCCGTAAACGCAATTTTAGGTGACGTCATTTCTGTGTCCATAGAAATGACCAATCACGGAAGGGAATCCGTTGTCTAAGAATAAAGAAATATCTTGGAAATATTTAAGTGGACAATGGGAGTGTATATTTTGACAATAAACTACAAAATAATACAAAACAAACTAGTCCCCGCCGGCACTCACGCTACCGCTCCCTCTCTTCTCTCGCCCACACACTCACTGACGTCACTCACCTCACGGCCACACACATACGCTACTGTCATAACATTTTCTTTCCAATTCATTAATTAGGCAACTAATTTGAAACTGGTGTGGGTGGCTCTATATATACTAGCCCACTGCAGACACATGCAGAAATCAACAAGGAATTGAAAAGTATTAAATCTGTGACAAAAATAATATCCGCTCTGTCTAAACGATACCGTTTGATCAGCTGCTCGTCATAAAAAAAACAAAAAACATTGTTCCGTTCCCTGAACGTTCGCGCACGTCTCTCTCACCTCAGTGCCACCCCCTGCTGGCAACTCCTAACCACTTAAGACACCTCTGAAGGTCTCTTAAATATCGTGGAGAGTAGGAGTGATTCTTAGACTTAAGAACGTTGATAAAAAGCTTTTATTCTTAAGTTTGAGAGTAGGACTAAATTTGGCAAATTCTCAGGACTTAAGTGTAAAATGGCACTCTAAGAAGCTTGATAAGTACGGCCCCAGATCTTTGTGTTGTGTAATTTGTGTTGTGAAGCACACTGTTTAACGCCTAACTTCAATTGCATGTTTATATCATTATAGCGGCACTGGTAATATTAATCCAGGTTCACGCGTACTAATGTGTTTACAAAGACGGTCTATGGCAGGGATGCCAAACTGGTTTTCATTGAGGGCCACATGGCTGCCATCAGAGGGCCGCTTGTAACACAGAATAATGTATGAATTTGCCTCTGGATTTCATTATTATATATATAAATAGTTTTAAGTAGACTTTCAATTTTACAGTAAAACCTTTACATGTACACAATTTTACTGTAAAATAGTGTTGGTTTTTTTCAAACATTTTACGCTAAATGGAAAAACAGTTCCACTGTTGTTGTTGTTTTTTTTTGGGGGGGGGGGGGGGACGGGGGGGGGGGCGGTTTACGGGAAAAAGCTGGCAGCTTAGTTGCCCAAATTTTTGTGTTAAATTGACATTGTTTTTTACAACATTATATTGTTAATGTAAAAACAGTATAAGTTATTTTTTTATTCTGGCAACTCAGCTGCCAGTTTTTCTACCATAAAAAACAAATGTACAGTTTTTTTTTACCGTTAAAAACAACAACCGTAGATTTTATGGTCAATAACTGGCAGCTCAGTCAACAGAATTTTAATGCAAAATACCGTAGTAGTTTTTTTTTTCAATTTACAGTTATATTCAAGTTAAAGTTAAAGTAGCAATGATTGTCACACACACGCTAGGTGTGGTTAAATTTGTCCTCTGCATTTGACCCATCCCCTTGATCACCCCCTGGGAGGTGAGGGGAGCAGTGGGCAGCAGCGTAGCCGCGCCCGGGAATCATTTTTGGTGATTTAACCCCCAATTCCAACCCTTGATGCTGAGTGCCAAGCAGGGAGGTAATGGCTCCCATTTTTATAGTCTTTGGTATGACCCGGCCGGGGTTTGAACTCACAACCTACCGATGCTGTAAAGAACAGTATAACATTTATTGTATTTTTTATTAATTTGATGGGTAGTTTGCTGTAAAGTTAATTATGTTTTATTTAGACAAAAACATGTTTGGAAAGTATGATGAAATACTGTAATATTTGTTGCAATATTGGATACTATTAACGTTTTTCAAGCGGTACATATGTTGTTTCTGTCAAAATGAAAAAAATAAATTACATTTAGTAAGAAAATGTGCAGTATTTTTCGGACTGTAAGTCGCAGTTTTTTTCGTATTTTGGCCGGGGGTGCGACTTATACTCAGGAGCGACTTATGTGTGAAATGATTAACACATTAGCGTAAAGTATCAAATAATATTATTTAGCTCATTCACGTAAGAGACTAGACGTATAAGATTTCATGGGATTTAGCGATTAGGAGTGACAGATTGTTTGGTAAACGTATAGCATGTTCTATATGTTATAGTTATTTGAATGACTCTTACCATAATATGTTACGTTAACATACCAGGCACCTTCTCAGTAGGGATGATACTCGAAACCGGTTTTCCCGGTTGTTCGATAAGAAAAGAACAGAGTTCTCGGACTCAAATCCCTTTTTGAGAACCGGTACCCGTTATCGAGACCACTATAGTAAAGAAAAAGAGTTGGTTCTTTATTCGAATCCCTCGGAACGAATCCCGTCCCGACCAGAAATGCTCCGTGGGACATCACAAGAAATGACGTCACGTAGCTCAGTCATTAGGCGCAGATAGCGAAAGCAGGAAAACAATGGACGGGAAAAAGCGCTCCAAGGTGTAATAAAGTTCAAAACAAAAGCTATAATCCAATGAATAACTTTACTGAGAGATTTGAGCAGGGTAAACCACATGACCAACACTTTTACCACCAAGCGGAAACATAGCAACCAGGCTAGCAACGCACCTCCTTTACGGCAGCTGTCGCAACCTTCTTATAGCAACCGCAGCACATACATATATATACAACACATCTCCCTTTTTTAACTTTTGTTTTTCTTTCCTTGTAAACGTTACAAAATCACACTGTAGATGTGTTGTCTGTCTAATTATAAATAATGCAGATGAGGCGTGTCGGCTGAGTTCTTGACGTTTACTTTCACAGCGTGGCAACATGCAACACTTTTCGGGGCTACCGCGCATGCTCGTAACTCCCGTTGCATGCTGGGTAGTGTAGTTGTTATATTACCTAGCTCATAACATCGTTCCCCCTATAAAGAAATAATGTTAACTCAATAAAGTGTTTTTAGCTTTAACTTTTCATTTTTTAGCATTGTAACCACATTTGCAAACAACTTTTCTCTTCATAGAATGTTCTTTCAATAAAGAAATAAAGTGCAAAAATGTCAAAGCATCATAACAAACAGTTATGTTCCAATAGCAGCAGAAGTGCACTTTTTGGAGTGCTGTATTATTTTCAGTTTTGTGCCCAAGGGACTGATTTTATTTAACACTATATTATTATTTAAACACCTATAGTGATCACAGAGACAGGTTGTTTCTGTGTTACTGTATATATTTGTTTTTCTGAAAAATCCCACTTAATATACTAATAATAACAGTCAATATTTATTTATTTAATTTTATTTTTTTAGGGGTATAACAGTCAATATTTATTCATTTATTAGATTCAATTGTTTTCTTATATAATAAAAGTGAGCTTTTGTTAAACCAATTATTGTGTGTTTTTTTCCATATACAACAACCTATCTGGACCCGATAAGAGAATCGATAAGGAATTGGTTTGATAAGAGGATTCGATAATAGACTCGAACTCCATAATTTCTTATCAAACATCATCCCTAGTTCTCAGTTGGTTATTTATGCCTCATATAACGTACACTTATTCAGCCTGTTGTTCACTATTCTTTATTTATTTTAAATTGCCTTTCAAATGTCTATTCTTGGTGTTGGCTTTTATCAAATAAATGTCCCCCAAAAATGCGACTTATATATGTTTTTTTCCCTTCTTTATTATGCATTTTCGGCAGGTGCGACTTATACTCCGAAAAATACGGTACTTTATTGACACATATATTATTTCCAGGTGTTTGCAGGCCAGATAAAATGATGCGGCGGGCCAGATCTGGCCCCCGGGCCTTGAGTTTGACACCTGTGGTCTATAGGGAATGTAAAGATGCATTGTTTGGGGCCAAAATAGCTACAATTCCCATGATCCTGCAGGAACGGAAGCAGGAAATTGATGTGAAAAAAAGACCCGAGTATTGTTCATAAAATACAAAAGCCGATGTTAACCCAACGCTTTGAATATGAAGAACTTTTCAACGGCCATCCTGTCTCCTCCTCTATGTGTCAATCAAGTGTAAATTACGACACTTTATGCTGTAACATTTATTCTCAGTCATTCAGTTTGTCATTTGTCTCTTTAAGAAAATGACTGGCAATTAAAATGAGTCACTCAGTATCATAAATCAGCAAGTTTATTATTTGGAGAGACTACATAGAGTTATGAACATAAATAGGAATATGCATTCAGTGCACAATAACACCACCATTTGTTTGTTTGTATGATTCCCCAAGAGCAACAACACTTGAAATTCACTACTTTAAAATTTGACCAGGAACGTTGGTCGGGGTGGGAATCGAAAACCGGTTCTTATTCCGAGCCGGCTCCCAGTGTATCAATTCCTTGGAATCGCTTGCTATTTTTTCAAACGATTCCCTTAACGCTTGGGTGTCAAACTCATTTTAGCTCAGG
This sequence comes from Entelurus aequoreus, assembly GCF_033978785.1. Lineage (NCBI taxonomy): Eukaryota > Metazoa > Chordata > Actinopteri > Syngnathiformes > Syngnathidae > Entelurus > Entelurus aequoreus. The sequence goes on along the minus strand of NC_084742.1, from coordinate 2,705,978 downwards.
GGCCGCATGGAGGAAAATGTGTGCACACGCGGGCCGGACTATTAAAATCATGGCATTGAAACTAAAAAATAAAGACAACTTCAGATTGTTTTCTTTGTCTTACTTTGGCCAAAAATAGAACAAACACATTCTGAAAATATTACAATAAAAATATAGGAAAAAAATACCGGCAGCGGTAACGTTTAGATCCATGAAGGAAAGAAGAAAGTGAATGAATGTTTATAACTGAATACATACATGCATTAAAATGTGTTCTCTTTTGTATTGTTTTTTTTTTTAAGTAACGTTTATGACAACCTTTTTCCAAAACACAATATAAATGTGATATATAACAGGATAATGCATACATTTACCATTTGTTTTCAAAGCGGTTACAAAAAAGTGGGACCCCCAAAAATTTACAGTGGGACCCCATTTTTATGACTTGATGGGGTCCCTGCAACATCCCACAAGTAAACAGGCTAATTGGGAACAGGTGGGTGCCATGATTGGGTATAAAAGCAGCTTCCATGAAATGCTCAGTCATTCACAAACAAGGACGGGGCGAGGGTCACCACTTTGTCAACAAATGCCTGAGCAAATTGTTGAACAGTTTAAGAACGACATTTCTCAACCAGCTATTGCAAGGAATTTAGGGATTTCACCATCTACGCTCCGTAATATCATCAAAAGGTAAATCACTGCACCTAAGCGACGATATTACGGACCTTCGATCCCTCAGGTGGTACTGCATCAAAAAGGGACATCAGTGTGTAAAGGATATCACCACCATGGGCTCAGGAACACTTCAGAAAACCACTGTCAGTAACTGCAGTTCGTCGCTACATCTGTAAGTGCAAGTTAAAACTCTACGATGAAAAGCCAAAGCCATTTATCAACAACACCCATAGAGGCCGCCAGCTTCGCTGGGCCAGAGCTCATCTAAAATGGACTGATGCAAAGTGGAAAAGTGTCCTGGTGTCTGACGAGTCCACATTTCAAATTGTTTTTGGAAACTGTGGACGTCGTGTCCTCCGGACCAAAGAGGAAAAGAACCATCCGGATTGTTATCGGCGCAAAGTTCAAAAGCCAGCATGTGTGATGGTATGGGGGTGTATTAGTGCCCAAGACATGGGTAACTTACACATCTGTGAAGGCACCATTAATGCTGAAAGGTACATACAGGTTTTGGAGCAACATATGTTGCCATCCAAGCAACGTTATTATGGACGCCCCTGCTTATTTCAGCAAGACAATGCCAAGCCACGTGTTATAACAGCGTGGCTTCATAGTAAAAGAGTGCGGGTACGAGATTAAATTCTAAATTAATGATTATTTGCAAAACAAACTTAAGTTTCTCAGAGTGAACATTAAATATGTTGTCTTTGCAGTCTATTCAATTGAATATAAGTTGAAAAGGATTTGCAAATCATTGTATTCTGTTTTTATTTACCATTTACACAACGTGCCAACTTCACTGCTTTTGGGTTTTGTACTTGTGTAGCACTTTTCTACCTTCAAAAGTACTCAAAGCGCTTCGCCACTCGTACCAAATTGACCGACTGATGACGCAGAAGTGCAGCATCTTGCTCAAGGATACCTCGACATGGTCCCAGGGGGACCGGGGATCGAACCCGCAACCATCGGGTCGGGGTCCGACCATTCTACCAACCTGAGCAATGCTGATGGTAATGAGTCTTTCTTACGTCCAGGTGTGCACAAACTAAATGCGGTCAAATCCCCATCTAAAAAAATGATCTATATAAATAACTTATCAGTTTTGCAAAACAGGAAGTTATGAAAGAAAAAAAAAGTACGGTGCATCCCTAGAAAGTAGAGAGTCAGCTTTGCAGATGTTGGCGCGGAGAAGACTGTCATTCACACGGGAGGGGAAAAATGCACCCAGCAAGAGGCGAGGAATAGGCAGCACACTTTAGCTAAACTCGGAGGACTGGTGGAGTGGAACGGGCTTTCATTTTGGTCTTCTTCAGTGCCAGCTGCCTGGATTTGTTTTGTCTTTCCTCATCTCTGCACAGGGAGATAGCAACCCAGCCGCCTTGGCCCGAGACCCTCCATCAACAATACGTGTTAAATCTTTGGTGGCAATAGGAACGTAATTACTGCGACTATCACTCCAGCAGGCAATGCTTATTTTCACTCACTACTTAACTGACTCTGACTCCTGATGTGGACATGGATGGACACCTATGGAGTCCACAAACTCAAAAACTTGGTTCAAAAACGCAAAAATGTTGAATTAACCGCGATATAACAAGATGGCGCCACCAAATGTGAAGTGAAGTGAATTATATTTACATAGCGCTTTTCTCTAGTGAAACCCAATATCTAAGTTACATTTTCAGTGTTTCCCATGAACTGACAAGATTCCTGTGGCGGTGGGGGGGCGTGGCTATGGGCGTGGTCACCATGACATCATCGAGTAATTTGCATAATTTACTACAATGATTTGATTTTCTCTAAAAAGGCTCAAAAAATGTATACTTACTAATTAATAACAACAGTTTTGTTTTAAACGTCCATCCATCCATCCATTTTACAATATAACTACAACACTTTATGTACATATTTATATACAGATTTGAACAATAAGTTATTCACTGAAATATATTTATTAATTGTGGTTCTTACAAAAAATATATCTTATAAAATATAAAAGCTAAAATGTCTCTTAAAGCTCTGCCCGTTTAATTAGTGCATACTAAATAATTTAACTTTAGCCTACTACTACAACCATATTATTTACCAGCAACATAAAGTGAAACAGAGGCAGAGGTGTCCTGCCACAGTCAGTAACAAATAAACAGAAAACAGTAGTGGTCAAATACAAATAAGGCAACAAGAGAAGTATCCTACACTTCTCTTTTGTGAAGTAAATCTGCGCAGCCCTTATGGGCATCTACATCAACTATATGATTTGCCTGAGAAGCTGGACAGGACAAAAAATAAATAAATAAATACATTTAAAAAAATTATTTTTTATTTGTGGCGGACATAATTCTTTCGTGGCGGGCCGCCACAAATAAATGAATGTGTGGGAAACACTGGTATTATACAAGTCTAAATTTAGTCTAGCTTTCCAACCCAATTTGGTGTGGCCCACCTTCGTGAAATGTGTGGAACAAAATATGTGATAAACAGGAAAAGGCCCTTCCACATTTACCTGACACCTGGAATGGGGTCATTTTTGGGATTACTGTTGAACTTCTAGGCTATGTGTTCACCCGGCTATGAACTATAGGTTATACTACAGGCTATAGGTCCCTAGGGATGATACTCGAAACCGGTTTTCCCGGTTGTTTGATAAGAAAAGAACCGAGTCCTCGGACTCGAATCCCTTTTTGAGAACCGGTACCCGTTATCGAGACCACTATAGTAAAGGAAAAGAGTTGATTCTTTATTCGAATCCCGTCCCGACCAGAAATGCTCCGTGGGACATCACAAGAAATGACGTCACGTAGCTCAGTCATTAGGCGCAGATAGCGAAAGCAGGAAAACAATGGACGGGAAAAAGCGCTCCAAGGTGTAATAAAGTTCAAAACAAAAGCTATAATCCAATGAATAACTTTACTAAGAGATTTGAGCAGGGTAAAACACATGACCAACACTTTTACCACCAACCGGAAACATAGCAACCAGGCTAGCAACGCACCTCCTTTACGGCAGCTGTCGCAACCTTCTTGAAACAACCGCAGCACATACATATATATACAACATATCTCCCTTTTTTAACTTTTGTTTTTCTTTCCTTGTAAACAAAACAAAATCACACTGTAGATGTGTTGTCTGTCTAATTATAAATAATGCAGACGAGGTGTGTTGGCTGAGTTCTTGACGTTTACTTTCACAGCGTGGCAACATACAACAACACTTTTCGGGGCTACCGCGCATGCTCGTAACTCCCGTTGCATGCTGGGTAGTGTAGTTGTTATATTCCCTAGCTCATAACATTTTTCCCCCATAAAGAAATAATGTTAACTCAATAAAGTGTATTTCTTTTTTTAGCTTTAACTTTTCATTTATTAGCATTGTAACCACATTTGCAAACAACATTTCTCTTCATAGAATGTTCTTTCAATAAAGAAATAAAGTGCAAAAATGTCAAAGCATCATAACAAACAGTTATGTTCCAATAGCAGCAGAAGTGCACTTTTTGGAGAGCTGTATTATTTTCAGTTTTGTGCCCAAGGGACTGATTTTATTTAACACTATATTATTATTTATACACCTATAGTGATCACAGAGACAGCTTGTTTTTGTGTTACTGTATATATTTGTTTTACTGAAAAAATCCCACTTAATATACTTTGGGTAACAACAGTCAATATTTATTTATTTTATTTTATTTTTTTAGGTGGGTAACAGTCAATATTTATTTATTTATTAGATTTTATTTTTTTATTATATAATAAAAGTGAGCTTTTGTTAAACCAAATATTGTGTTTTTTTCCATATACAACAACCTATCTGGACTCGATAAGAGAATCGATAAGGAATCGGTTCGATAAGAGGATTCGATAATAGGCTCGAACTCGATAATTCCTTATCAAACATCATCCCTATAGGTCCCTAAGATGTATAGATATCTAATGTATTCATACATTGTTTATGTAGGATATACGCATGTATATATAACCTAATCATATTGATTCTTCAACTTAAAAATAGCTGACTGTTTTTTCCCCCTTCTCTGGGATTATGATCCCAGTTTTGATCTCGGACGTCTGGTCACTTATAGCATATAAGAATATTCTATTACTGTTAAGCAAGCTATGAATAATAAAACACGCCAAAACATGTGTCCTTTATCATAGCTACACGTATGACAAAAAAACGTGTGAAAATCAGTGGTATTCAGTGAGGTCAAATGAATTTTCATTTTCAATTTAAGAATGTACAACTGTTTGTTTATTTTGTTGACGATTGACCGAAGAATAATAAACTTGAACTTGAATTAAATGCGCTGACAGTTCATTGCTCCTGCCAAATGAATTGCACTGAGTGGAGCGGATCACCACTCCAAGATGGCGGCCCCGCGTCTCGTCAGCGCCAGTAGCGGTCGATGCTGCGTACCCTTAGAAGATGTCTATGGCTGGCACAGCCACTCTACCAACCGAGCTATACCGCCCCGTGACAATGTGACAGTTGATCCTGTTACCTGATTGGCTGTTAGCGTGTCACTCCCACTGATCAGTGATCACTTCCCACTTTGCTCGGTTACCAAAGACCTAGGGCAGGCCTGGGTAATTATTTTGACTCGGGGGGGCCAAATTTTGAGAAATAAAATGTGTCTGGGGGCCGGTGTATCGATTTTTAGGAACACTAATACAAAACCTCACAATAATGTCTAAGAATGTTATTATTAAAATAATGTTATTATTAAAATAATGTTATTATTAAAAAAAGAATGTCTATGAATTCTAAAAACGTTATGACAGACCGCCTTAAACGGAATGGAATTCAATTTTTTTTGACTGAATGAGACACCCAGAATGTACATGAATATAAGGAATGTGGGATTCACAATATTAACTATGAAGGATAAAACACTGAATATTGACAACATATGAACGTCACACCCCCTCTCGATCGACATGTTTTACAATCAAGCGAAACGCAACAAAAATGCGACAAACACAGCGAAAATGAATGCGAAAGGTAACAAAAAAACCCCACCTACAATCTGATACATCTCGATTGCCTCGAATTCTCACCGGCATTGAAAGTAAACAGGTTTTTTAAAAAGGAAACTAATATTTTATCCGAGTCTGTAAATTAGTTTGCTTGTTGATGATTTTGGTTTGGGTTTGAGGTGGGCGGGGTTAGGGTGGGCGGGGTTTGGTGGTAGCGGGGGGTGTATATTGTAGCGTCCCGGAAGAGTTAGTGCTGCAAGGGATTCTGGGTATTTGTTCTGTTGTGTTTATGTTGTGTTGTGGTGCGGATGTTCTCCCGAAATGTGTTTGTCATTCTTGTTCGGTGTGGGTTCACAGTGTGGCGCATGTTTGTAACGGTGTTAAAGTTGTTTATAACAGTGGTCCCCAACCACCGGGACCGATTGGTACCGGGACGCACAAGAAATTTAAAAAAAAATATATATATATATATATATTTTTTTTTAAAATTAAATCAACATAAAAAACACAATATATACATTATATATCAATATATATCAATACAGTTTGCAGGGATACAGTCCGTAAGCACACATGATTGTATTTCTTAATGAAAAAAAATGAAAAAAAAAAAATACTTTTTTTTTTTAAAAATTAAATCAACATAAAAAACACAATATATACATTATATATCAATATATATCAATACAGTTTGCAGGTATACAGTCCGTAAGCACACATGATTGTATTTCTTAATGAAAAAAAAAAAATATATATATATATATTATTATTTTTTTAAAATTAAATCAACATAAAAAACACAATATATACATTATAAATCAATATATATCAATACAGTCTGCAGGGATACAGTCCGTAAGCACACATGATTGTATTTCTTAATGAAAAAAAAAAAATGAAAAAAAATATTATTATTTTTTTTAATTAAATCAACATAAAAAACACAATATATACATTATATATCAATATATATATCAATACAGTCTGCAGGGATACAGTCCGTAAGCACACATGATTGTATTTCTTAATGAAAAAAAAAAATGGAAAAAAAAAATATATATATTATTTTTTTAAATTTCACCCTCCACCCCCCGCACCCCCGGTCCGTGGGACAAATTTTCAAGCGTTGACCGGTCCGCAGCTACAAAAAGGTTGGGGACCACTGCTTTATACGGCCACCCTCAGTGTGACCTGTATGGCTGTTGATCAAGTATGCCTTGCAATCACTCATGTGTGTGTAGAAGCCGCATATATTATGTGACTGGGTCGGCACGCTGTTTGAATTGCGTAAAAGCGAACGTGACGACAGGTTGTAGAGGACGCTAAAGACAGTGTCTTTAAGGCACGCCCCCAATAATGTTGGAAATCGGGAGAATGGTTGCCCCGGGAGATTTTCGGGAGGGCACTGAAATTCGGGAGTCTCCCGGGAAAATCGGGAGGGTTGACAAGTATGCCAGGAAGACTAGTGGGTTGTCGTGGCAACCAGCTAATGGGGATCCTTAATAAAAATCGCTAAGTTTTAGAACTTTGTTGTAAAAATCTCTGTCCCTGACACCCGCATTTCAGGCTGGCCGCTCTGGAATCACTCTGTGGAAACGCTCCCCACCCGCACTGCTTGGATGCTTCGCAACTTACGTTTTTTATTTGATGTCTAATACGCGTTTTACCTCTCAGCCCTACTTCCTATCCACTAAAAATGGCACAAATGGATGGCGACACCAGCAAGTACCAATACAGCTGTGTCAAGCGGCCTGGGGCTGCACGAGTGCTGCCGACGACGGGGTAGCCGCGGTTCACCGTGGGGAAACAAGCTTTCACTGTCATATTCTGAAGCAGTTTCCAACATGGTAACGAGCACAAACACACCTCTGGGATGGCAACTGCCTACGCCACACATCTGCCTCGGTCTCTTTCCCGCCCAGCTGTTACAGGTAGGCGGGCCAATCAAAAACAATTTGACTCACGGGACCTTTTCTTCGCATCCTTTCATAGAGTAGGCGGGACCGACCTCTAACTGCACCTCAGCAAAACACATTTGCATAAAAGTTGATGGCATATTGAAAAGGCGCAGTTGGCGGTCGCCCCGAAGATAAACATGTCGTACTGTACGCCAATAAGGACTGGTCATAAGTGAATGGAGTGAGGTTCTCCAATGTTAAAAGATGACAACAATACATTTGCGTTGCCAGGAAATAAAATGTGTGCTGAAAATGTTTTCATGACGTGTCCTGCACATTGCATATTTAATAAATACAACTTCATTTTTTTTATATTTCAAGCTACATTGAACACTGGAGAAATATCATTTGTTGACGGTCTCTGCTCCCTTACGTGAGACGTTATTAGGGTAAGAAATTTTGCCCGACGATATTCGCTACCGTTCAAAAGTTTGGGGTCACCCAAACAATTTAGTGGAATAGCCTTCATTTCTAAGAACAAGAATAGACTGTCGAGTTTCAGATGAAAGTTCTCTTTTTTTGGCCATTTTGAGCGTTTAATTGAGCCCACAAATGTGATGCTCCAGAAACTCAATCTGCTCAAAGGAAGGTCAGTTTTGTAGCTTCTGTAACGAGCTAAAGTGTTTTCAGATGTGTGAACATGATTGCACAAGGGTTTTCTAGTCATCAATTAGCCTTCTGAGCCAATGAGCAAACACATTGTACCATTAGAACACTGGAGTGATAGTTGCTGGAAATACACCTATGTAGATATGGCACCAAAAAGCAGACATTTGCAGCTAGAATAGTCATTTAGCACATTAGCAATGTATAGAGTGTATTTCTTTCAAGTTAAGACTAGTTTAAAGTTATCGTCATTGAAAAGTACAGTGCTTTTCCTTCAAAAATAAGGACATTTCCATGTGACCCCAAACTTTTAAACGGTAGTGTATGTTCAGTGACACATTATTGCCGATAAACGATATTCTTACCATTAGCTTTCTGAGACCAAATTAACCACTGATAAAGTTAAAGTACCATTGATTGTCCAATTCCAATTCCAACCCTTGATGCTGAGTGCCAAGCAGGGAGGTAATGGGTACCATTTTTTATAGTTTTTGGTATGGCTTGATAAGGATATAGCTATAAACCTAGAAGGTAGTAAACATTGACATCCGAATTACGTCCGGAAAATGGTGAGAAAGACACGAAAAAATGCTCTTTTGCAGCCTTTTTTTCTTAAACCTTCGTGAAGATTATGATGAATTCTTAATCTGAACAGGAAGATATAAACATCCCATCAGTCTGCATTCTAGTGACAGCAGACATTGTACAGTAAGTGATTGTTTTATTATGTCTATGGTTTAGTTTAGTCAGCGCTTAGCAATACCGCCGCATAATGCTTAGCTGCATCTGTTTAGCACACAACTGTTAAAGGTTTTAGCTCATCCTCCTTATATTCAGGCTCAAAATTATAAGGTTGTGGATCATCTTGTGTCCCAAAATAGTCTTTGATCTCTCTCATGTAGTATTTGTGATTAGTAGTGTTGTTGTTGAAGGGGACGGAGTGGCACGGTTGGGAGAGTGGTCGCTTTGATCCCCACCTTCAACCAACTTCGTCACGTCCGTTGTGTCCTTGAGCAAGACACTTCACCCTTGCTCCTGATGGGTCGTGGTTAGCGCCTTGCATGGCAGCTCCCGCCATCAGTGTGTGTGGATGTGTGTGTGGAAATAGTGTCAAAGTGCTTTGAGTACCTTGAAGGTAGAAAAGCGCTACACAAGTATAACCCATTTATCATTTAAAGGAAATAGCAAACGTTGTTATTTTTCTGTAAAATAGATATCCCGCCGTATGCTTAAAATGGGCAAAATACATAACTGTTACATGTTAATATGAATGTGCCTTTTACTACATTACATACTGTTCATTTCCTACACTTTGAACCCTAAGGCTTACAAGACGGTGTGGCTAATTTATTGATTTTTCTAATAATAATGCAAGTATCCTAGCAGAACGTTGATTATACATCTATGTCCTTTAAAATTGACTTTGAAACCACGTTGCAAAATAGTTGTATTTGTAAATTGAGACAATGTTGGTGTCTAACGTTGGATCCACGTCGTTGGTTGGGACATGATCCCGCCCCCCCCCCCCCCCCCCTCCGAAGGTTAGATTCCTCGGGGACTGTGTTCTCTTAATTGAAAAGTAAACACATCGGCTCTCACAATGCAATGTCAATAAATCCATTACTCTGCCCTCGCTACTCATGTCCAGCGTGCGCAGCTAGAAAGATAGTTAACAGTATGAAGAAACAGAAGCTCCAGAAGTTTTGTTGAGGATTGACGTTCCTTCTTTTGAATTATTTTCCTTCCGTAGGTTTGCTTCTTTACACTTCTTCCTTCATTTCGAAAATACAAACATAAAGTAAACATTACAAAAGTATATAAGTACATATCAATCAATCAATCAATCAATGTTTATTCATATAGCCCTAAATCACAAGTGTCTCAAAGGGCTGTACAAGCCACAACGACATCCTCGGTACAGCTAGCCTAAATAGTATGTTAGCATTGATTAGCTTGCAGTCATGGATTGACCAAATATGCCTGATAAGCACTCCAGCAAATCAATAAAATCACCAAAGCTCACCTTTGTGCATTCACGCACAGCATACAAAGTTTGGTGGACAAAATGACACAAAGAAGGAGTGGCATAAAACACGTCTTTCTGTGGCAGCATCGGGGAAAGTTGTACATGTAAACAAACTACGGTGAGTTCAAGGATCGTTGAAATTAGTAGGACAAAACGGTGCTCTCATCAGTGAAGCATGTATAATATAAAGAGTGGGATTTCTAACAATTAGGAAGCTTTGTCTCATGTTTATTCTCCTACAGAAAATATATTAAAACACTTTTTCCATTTTCATACATCTCTAAAAGAGGTCCAGGGAGCCACTAGGGCGGCGCTAAAGACTAGAACCGCGGGTTGCTGACCCCCAAGCCTATACTTACTTTTTTATATAATTTTTGTGGGTCACTTGTTTCGGCGAGGAAAAAAAAAAAACATTTGTCATGTGTATATTTAAAAAATCCAATAAACAAATGTTTATATGGAGAAAAAAAAGAATAGTTCATTGTGTGTATCGGAGTTGAAGAAGGCTGAAATGGTCTATTTTGAGCGAGCAGAATGGCACTGATTGGATTGACTGGCCCTTGTAAAGCTCTTATAAGGACTGCTATTATTGAATTTAGTGAAGTTCCCCGGGCACCAGGCTGATTTAACAAGTCAGCATGTTGTTACTTTACATTTGCATCAAAGTCGGGCGAGTTTTTAAAAAAAAAGCCACGGTTGGTGGATACCCTCAGGTGGACCGTGAGGTTTTGCATTAAGCCAAGGACAAAGACTCCCAGAAGTTCCAATGGAGCGCAAAGACCGAGACCGACGGACAGAAGTCGCAGGGAATGCGGGCGATGAGAGTGTGAGACGACATCCTTTTTATTACATGTTTCCACGGCTCGACAAAATTTGCCACGCCGACCGCCAAGGGTCTAATTTAGCCTAGTTGGCCGCAACAGAACACAGAAAGGGGCGGATGAAAGAAGCGTCACGAGCAGCTGAGGGAGGGGGGGGGGTGGGGGGGACACGGAGGATCCCAAATTCTGTGTAGTCGTTATCCCATACATCCTGGCTCGTGTGTAGTCTTCGCAGAGATCAAACAAAAACGCTCAGTGAGATGCAGACTGTGTAATTGTGTGTGTGTGTGTGCAGACGTGGGTAGAGTAGCCAGAAATTGTACTTAAGTAAGAGTACTGTTACTTTAGAGCAGGGGTCACCAACGTGGTGCCCGCGGGCACCAGGTAGCCCGTAAGGACCAGATGAGTAGCCCGCCGGCCTGTTCTAAAAATAGCTCAAATAGCAGCACTTACCAGTGAGCTGCCTCTATTTTTTAAATTGTATTTATTTACTAGCAAGCTGGTCTCGCTTTGCCCGACATTTTTAATTCTAAGAGAGACAAAACTCAAATAGAATTTGAAAATCCAAGAAAATATTTTTAAAGACTTGGTCTTCACTTGTTTAAATAAATTCATAAATTTTTCTACTTTGCTTCTTATAACTTTCAGAAAGACAATTTTAGAGAAAAAATACAACCTTAAAAATGATTTTAGGATTTTTAAACACATATACCTATTTACCTTTTAAATTCCTTCCTCTTCTTTCCTGACAATTTAAATCAATGTTCAAGTAAAGAAATGTTTTTTTATTGTAAAGAATATTAAATACATTTTAATTTAATTCTTCATTTTAGCTTCTGTTTTTTCGACAAAGAATATTTGTGAAATATTTCTTCAAACTTATTATGATTAAAATTCAAAAAAATTATTCAGGCAAATCTAGAAAATCTGTAGAATCAAATTTAAATCTTATTTCAAAGTCTTTTGAATTTCTTTTAAAATTTTTGTTCTGGAAAATCTAGAAGAAATAAGGATTTGTCTTTGTTAGAAATATAGCTTGGTCCAATTTGTTGTATATTCTAACAAAGTGCAGATTGGATTTTAACCTATTTAAAACATGTCATCAAAATTCTAAAATTAATCTTAATCAGGAAAAATTACTAATTCTTTTTTTAATTTTTTCAAAAAGATTCGAATTAGCTAGTTTTTCTCTTCTTTTTTTCAGTTGAATTTTGAATTTTAAAGAGTCAAATTTGAAGATAAACTATGTTTCAAAATTTAATTGTCATTTTTTTTCGTGTTTTCTCCTCTTTTAAAATGTTCAATTAAGTTTATCATTAATTATTAATAATAACATAGAGTTAAAGGTAAATTGAGCAAATTGGCTATTTCTGGCAATTTATTTAAGTGTGTATCAAACTGGTAGCCCTTCGCATTAATCACTACCCAAGAAGTAGCTCTTGCTTTCAAAAAGGTTGGTGACCCCTGCTTTAGACATTTATTACTCAAGTAAAAGTAAGGAGTAGTCACCCAAATATTTACTTGAGTAAAAGTAAAAAGTATATTGTGAAAAAACTACTCAGGTACTGAGTAACTGATGAGTAACCTGTCCGTTTAATGGTGACGGCAACAAATAATGCACAAAAACATAAAAATAGCAATGAGCAAATTCAGAGCCAGGAATATCTCTTAAGCAACTAAAACAATAATGTATATTAAATAATAATACATTAACATAAAAATAATTAACGCATATTGAGCCACAATAACTTAACAGCACCACAGGCTCAGTAGGCAGATATTACAAAGGAAAATAACAAGTTAGCCTTTACGCAAACCATAAACTGATAGGTGTGGGCTGCACGTGGCTTCGGAGCAATCAAAGCTGCTCACACGGTCACTAAGGTGGGCACCTTGTTTGACATGTCAACTTAATGTGTATTATCCATGAGAGCATTTTTGTTGTAAATTGTGAGGTGTGTCTGTTAAAATCAAGGTTGTTTTTACAAATGACGACAGATGTGAACAAGAGCATGTCTTTGTGTTATGATGTAAATGAGGTGTGGTTGTATTGTATATTAAGTATGCGTCCATGAAAGGGCATTTTATGACTTTTTTCTTTTAATACTTGTGTATGGTTTTATTGTCATAATTTTATTGCATGATTTTTGTATCCCTTTAATTTAGGTAGCCAGGGACTGCAGATGGAAATGAGCTATTTAGCTATAATCTGGTACAGAACATATCTGTCTTTGAGCTTAATGTTTCTGTGCATTGTCCCTTCAAATAAAGACTAAACTAACTAAACCTGGGAACACACTGTGCACTTCTGATTGGTGTTTCTATGCATGCGTGTGTGTGTGTGTGTGTGTGTGTGTGTGTGTGTGTGTGCGACTGTGCGTGTCTATGAGGCTGCAGTGTGTTAATAAATGTCCCCACACGATGTACATTTGACAGTGATCCACATCAGCCTACGGTGACAGCCAAAATATCTACTAACAATACTTACCGCGATGTGCTTCCTCAAATTTGATATTGAGTTCATGTAAGCTTAAGCTTGTTGTCGTTTTGGCATTTGATTGGTGAAACAGAGTCAAACGTCACCTGTGTCTATCTACCACCACTACTTTTTTCTGTTTATTTGTTACTGACTGTGGCAGGACACCTCTGCCTCTGTTTCACTTTATGTTGCTGGTAAATAATAGGGTTGTAGTAGTAGGCTAAAGTTAAATTATTTAGTATGCACTAATTAAAGGGGCAGAGCTTTATGAGACATTTTAGCTTTTATATTTTATAAGATATATTTTTTGTAAGAACCACAATTAATAAATATATTTCAGTGAATAACTTATTGTTCAAATCTGTATATAAATATGTACATAAAGTGTTGTAATTATATTGTAAAATGGATGGACGTTTAAAACAAAACTGTTATTATTCATTAGTAAGTATACATTTTTTGAGCCTTTTTGGAGAAAATCAAATCATTGTAGTAAATTATGCAAATTACTCGATGATGTCAAGGTGACCACGCCCATAGCCACGCCCCCCACCGCCACAGGTATCTTGGCGGTTTATGGGAAACACTGTACACTCAAGTAAAAGTAAAAGTATGTTGCATTAAAACTACTCTTAGAAGTACAATTTATCCCAAAAGTTACTCAAGTAGATGTAAAGGAGTAAATGTAGCGCGTTACTACCCACCTCTGTGTGTGTGTGTGTGTGTGTGTGTGTGTGTGTGTCAATGAAAGGATTGCAGTGTTCGCGGTCCACGCTGAGCTGGAGGGCCGCCGGGTGCAGGTTCCGATATTAAATGCGCACTCAGATTCGCCGCGGGAGACCCGAGACGCTGGATCAACCACACGCAGAGTGATGAGCGCACTGACAGACGGTGGTAGCTGCAGAGCACAGCCAGGGCCATTGAAGACGCTACACACACACACACACACACACTCACATACTCAAGGACACGCAGATGGCAGGTGCTACACAAATCTGAGCCAGTGGAGCGTGGCTCATTATCAGCGAGGCCCGTCGGCCCCGCTAGAAACCTGCGCTTTCGCCAAGACCGTAAAGGGTTTAGCCAAGACCCGTCACAAGACGCTTAACTGGTTAAATACTGTAAGACCCACCTTTAAGACAATGCAGAAAACCTGCGGAACATGTATTGGCGGACCCAGCCGGCACAAGACATAGACTTAGACCAGGGGTGTCAAACGTACGGCCCGACGGCCGGATCAGGCCCGCGAACAGGTTTTACCCGCCCGCGGGATGAGTTTGCTAAGTATAAAAATTAACCTGGAATTTTTGAATGAAAGAAACTGCTGTTCTAAATGTGTCCAATTACTTGTATCTTTGTAGATGACGCTACATCCATCCATCCATACATTTTCTACCGCTTGTCCCTTTTGGGGTCGCGGGGGGTGCTGGAGCCTATCTCAGCTGCATTCGGGCGGAAGGCGGGGTACACCCTGGACAAGTCGCCACCTCATCGCAGGGCCAACACAGATAGACAGACAACATTCAAATACTAGGGACCATTTAGTGTTGCCAATCAACCTATCCCCGGGTGCATGTCTTTGGAGGTGGGAGGAGCCTATCCCCAGGTGCATGTCTTTGGAGGTGGGAGGAGCCTATCCCCAGGTGCATGTCTTTAGAGGTGGGAGGAAGCCACGCAGTCACGGGGAGAACATGCCAACTCCACACAGAAAGATCCCGTGCACCGGGATTGAACTCAGGACTACTCAAGACCTTCGTATTGTGAGGCACACGCACTAACCCCTGTTCCACCGTGCATATGTACAAAAAATAAACCACGGTGATGTTAGCGCACCAGTCGAGGGAAATGAGCAAACGACATAAATAACATCCTGTAATTTGATTTTGATATATTTGTTTTATCTTGATAGATTGAAAATGAACACCAGTGAGTTGACTGATGAACATTATCACATAATTTATTCAGAAAGAATAAATAACAACAAATAAAGATAGAATACTATTAACCGCAACATGAAAAACAACAACATTAAAGGCCTACTGAAAGCCACTACTAGTCTGATAGTTTATATATCAATGATGAAATCTTAACATTGCAACACATGCCAATACGGCCGGGTTAACTTATAAAGTGACATTTAAAACTTCCCGGGAAATATCCGGCTGAAACATCGCGGTATGATGACGTATGCGCGTGACGAAGTCCGAGTAACGGAAGTTATGGTACCCGTAGAATCCTATACAAAAAGCTCTGTTTTCATTTCATAATTCCACAGTATTCTGGACATCTTTTGCAATTTGTTTAATGAACAATGAAGGCTGCAAAGAAGACAGTTGTAGGTGGGATCGGTGTATTAGCAGCGGACTACAGCAACACAACCAGGAGGACTTTGTTGGAGCGCTAGCCGCGCTAGCCGCCGACCTCACCTTGACTTCCTACGTCTCCGGGCCGCCAAACGCATCGGGTGAAGTCCTTCGTCCTTCTGCCGATTGCTGGAACGCAGGTGAGCACGGGTGTTGATGAGCAGATGAGGGCTGGCTGGCGTAGGTGGAGAGCTAATGTTTTTAGCATAGCTCTGTGAGGTCCCGTTGCTAAGTTGCTAAGTTAGCTTCAATGGCGTCGTTAGCACAGCATTGTTAACCTTCGCCAGCCTGGAAAGCATTAACCGTGTATTTACATGTCCACGGTTTAATAGTATTGTTCATTTTCTATCTATCCTTCCAGTCAGGGGTTTATTTTTTTGTTTCTATATGCAGTTAAAGCAAGATGCTATCACGTTAGCTCGTAGCTAAAGCATTTCGCCGATGTATTGTCGTGGAGATAAAAGGCACTGAATGTCCATTTGGCGTTCTCGACTCTCATTTTCAAGAGGATATAGTATCCCAGGTGGTTTAAAATACAAATCTGTGATCCACAATAGAAAAAGGAGAGTGTGGAATCCAATGAGCCAGCTTGTACCTAAGTTACGGTCAGAGCGAAAAAAGATACGTCCTGCACTGCCTCTCAAGTCCTTCACTGTAACGTTCCTCATCTACGAATCTTTCATCCTCGCTCAAATTAATGGGGTAATCATCACTTTCTCGGTCCGAATCTCTCTCGCTCCATTGTAAACAACGGGGAATTGTGAGGAATACTAGCTCCTGTGACGTCACGCTACTTCCGCTACAGGCAAGGCTTTTTTTTATCAGCGAGCAAAAGTTGCGAACTTTATCGTCGATTTTCTCTACTAAATCCTTTCAGCAAAAATATGGCAATATCGCGAAATGATCAAGTATGACACATAGAATGGATCTGCTATTCCCGTTTAAATTAAAAAAAATCATTTCAGTAGGCCTTTAATATTTGTACAATTTCAGAATGTGCTTGTTGTATTTTTAAACAAAGAAAACAATCTGAAGTTGTCTTTATTTTTAAGTTATGGTGCTGTGATTTTACCAGTCCGGCCAAGTTGGGAGTAGATTTTTCTCCATGTGGCCCCCGGTCTAAAATGAGTTTGACACCCCTGACTTACACTTTAGACTTTATTTTATTGTCATTCAAATTTGAACTTTACAGTACAGATAAGAACAACATTTTGTTGCATTAGCTCGTTGTAGTGCAGGATAAAAGAGCAATAAGGTGCAGATATTAATAAATAGATTACTGTACAGATAAATATATTGTACTTTTGCATATGCATCCACGTTTACGGATGTATGTAGGGATGATGTTTGATAAGAAATTAACGAGTTTGAGCCTATTATCGAATCCTCTTATTGAACCGATTCCTTATCGATTCTCTTATGGAGTCCAGATAGGTTGTTGTATATGGGAAAAAACACACAATATTTGGTTTAACAAAAGCTCACTTTTATTATATAAGAAAAAAAATACAATCTAATAAATAAATAAATATTGGACTGTTACCCCCTTAAAAAAATAAAAAATAAAAAATAAATATTGATTGTTGTTACCCAAAGTATATTAAGTGGGATTTTTCAGAAAAACAAATACATAAAGTAACACAAAAACAAGCTGTCTCTGTGATCACTATAGGTGTATAAATAATAATATAGTGTTAAATAAAATCAGTCATAGATATCAGTGTAAAGAATAATACAAAAACACAAAACGTACAAAAGGTGCAATGGAGTGCACGTAAGAAAATTGATTTCAAAGCAGCACGACCTTTAATGGACTCCTTTTGTGTGCAATCACCTTCAAAAGGTCAACCTGCCTTACAACGGTTATCATCAAATATTCATAGGCCCCATTTGACCAAGAATTTAGAGCCTTCCTCTTTTATGTCTTACATACCTTTATGGAGTAAAGGTCATATTTTCCCTCTGCAGTAACCAAGCGAGGAGCCTCGCGCTTTGCTAGCACCAATAATCTAAGTTCATTACCCAGAAGACCACGACCCGAAAGAGGCGTGGATGAAGTCCTCTGAGAAGCACCGAGTGTACGCTCAACAACAAAGAAGAACACTCCGACTCCTTCCCCCGAGCTCAGGAGGGCTTTTTCTCGTCGGGACAACAATGGCGAGATGACAAAGTGGCGCCGGTGGAGCCGGGCGACCACAGCTGGCGGCCCAAAGCCTCAGAATAAAAATAAAAACCCATGCATTGGGCATATGGAAAATGAATGAGTGAGTGTGTCTTTCTTGGCACTTATTGTCGTTCTTTCCACGTTGGATTGTGTGCTTTTGGTCTGCAACAGGGGTCACCAACGCGGTGCCCGCGGGCACCAGGTAGCCCGTAAGGACCAGATAAGTAGCCCGCTGCCCTATTCTAAAAATAGCAGCACTTACCAGTGAGCTGCCTCTATTTTTTTAATTTTATTTATTTACTAGCAAGCTGGTCTCACTTTGCCCGACATTTTTAATTCTAAGAGAGACAAAACTCAAATAGAATTTGAAAATCCAAGAAAATATTTTAAAGACTTGGTTTTCACTTGTTTAAATAAATTCATTAATTTTTTTACTTTGCTTCTTATAACTTTCAGAAAGACAATTTTAGAGAAAAAATACAACCTTAAAAATGATTTTAGGATTTTTAAACACATATACCTATTTACCTTTTAATTTCCTTCCTCTTCTTTCCTGACAATTTAAATCAATGTTCAAGTAAATTTATTTTTTTTATTGTAAAGAATAATAAATCAATTTTAATTTAATTCTTCATTTTAGCTTCTGTTTTTTCGACGAAGAATATTTGTGAAATATTTCTTCAAACCTAATATGATTAAAATTCAAAAAAAATATTCTGGCAAATCTAGAAAATCTGTAGAAACAAATTTAAATCTTATTTCAAAGTCTTTTGAATTTCTTTTAAAATGTTTGTTCTGGAAAATCTAGAAGAAATAATGATTTGTCTTTGTTAGAAATATAGCTTGGTCCAATTTGTTATATACTCTAACAAAGTGCAGATTGGATTTTAACCTATTTAAAACATGTCATCAAAATTCTAAAATTAATCTTAATCAGGAAAAATTAGTAATGATGTTCCATAAATAATTTTTTTAATTTTTTTCAAAAAGGTTCGAGTTAGCTAGTTTTTCTCCTCTTTTTTTCGGTTGAATTTTGAATTTTAGAGAGTCGAAATTGAAGATAAACTATGTTTCAAAATTTAATTGTCATTTTTTTTCGTGTTTTCTCCTCTTTTAAACCGTTCAATTAAGTGTAAATATCATTCATTATTAATAATAACATAGAGTTAAAGGTAAATTGAGCAAATTGGCTATTTCTGGCAATTTATTGAAGTGTGTATCAAACTGGTAGCCCTTCGCATTAATCACTACCCAAAAAGTAGCTCATGCTTTCAAAAAGGTTGGTGACCCCTGGTCTGCAAGAAGTGGAGATCAATAACGGGGAAGTCTGACACCAAAAAGGATTTCTGATCACATGATGCGGTGGCTTTCAAGAGGAAACGTGCTCGCTTCCTTCTCAGCATTTCAGTCGGCTTACTTGCTGCGTGCGGTCAGGAAGTGACTGACGCTGACTGACGCTGACTGATTTCTGACAACACGCATAAAGAATCGAGAGAAGCCACACAAACCAAATAGCCTAATCTATTTTTTTTTACTTAGTTATTGACACGGCATCATGTCATTTCGGTCCCTACATGGTCGCATGTCTACATGCTATGTACCATATTTTTCGGACTATACGGCACAAAATCCTTTAATTTTCTCAAAAATCAACAGTGCGCCTTATAACCCTAATGTACGGAATAATTCTGGTTGTGCTTACCGACCTCGAAGCAATTTTATTTGGTACATGGTGTAATGATAAGTGTGACCAGTGGATGGCAGTCACACATGAGAGATACGTGTACAGCAGGGGTGTCAAACTCAAATACAGAGTGGGCCAAAATGTAAAAACTGAACAAAGCCGCGGGCCAAGGCTGAACAAATGAACCTTTTAATAGGGACCCAAACAAGTTTTGCATAGAATATTGAACAAGCAAGGCTTATATAACTTTATAGTGACATGCAAAATCCAGTTTCAAATAATAATAATAATAATTAAAAAATATCAATGACATATCAAATACAATTTAAATAAAAATTGAATGCCTCTTTTCTATTTGCAGCCTTCTGAGGTAAATATCAACATTAACTTTTTCCAAAGGCTAGTAAATTTGAAAATAAAATAACAATGAATAACCAAACCATTCAGGACTTTAAACTGCTCAGTTTGCAACACACTGATTTAATCTGATGTGCCCAAGCCAGATACCTGCCATCTTTTCTTGGATGCTAGTTCATGAATGTCGGAGCTCAGGCTTTGAGCTGAGGCAACCTTCATTATCAAACGAAGGTGTTCATCAGTCATTATATCTCGTAGTCCAGTCTTGGGGGCGTGCCTTTAAGGCACTGCCTTTAACATCCTCTACGAGCTGTCGTCACGTCCGCTTTCCATCCATTCTAACCAAAACATTTGTTTGCACGTACAACACTTAAGACCTTCAGTATATCAGTATGTGGAATTAAATGATGGAATGGATTAAGCAAAGCAATCAAACAATGTACAAATATGATCCACTTCAAGAAACTCTTCAAACTTAAAGTGTTTACAAAGTACAAAGAAGAAGAACCATGACAAACATTCTCAATTTATTTCATCCATCCATTCATTCATTCTTAAAGTAATCTTACTTACCTCATCATATGAAATATGACTTACTTCACCAATTATTATTATTAAATTCTTACTATTATTTATTTATTTATTTTTATTGTGATTACTTATGGAGTTTATTGTGAAAAATTGTGAACAGGAAGTGAACAAAAAGTTTTGCAACTGTTATGTAAAGAAAAGGGGTAGGATTAAATAAGCTCTGCTTCTTCCTACTCCTTTTCCAACATGTTGAAAAGAAACTGGAAATTGTGATGTATCATGTTGTATGCTTGCATGTTCCAAATAAACTCAAACTCAACTCAACTCAACTCAACACGTGCCGGGCCAGTCACAAGATATGTGCGGCTTCTGTACGAATACACACGTGAATGCAACACATACTTGATCAACGGCGATACAGGTTACACTGAGGGTGGCCGTAGAAACAACTTTAACACTGTAAGAAATATGCGCCACACTGTGAATCCACACCAAACAAGAATGACAAACACATTTCGGGAGAACATCCGCACCGTAACACAACATAAACACAACAGAACAAATACCCAGAACCTTTTGCAGCATTAACTCTTCCAGTACGCTAGAAAATACACCCCCGCTACCACCAAACCCCCTCCACATCCACACACACACACCTTGTAGCGTCCCGGAAGAGCTGCAAAGGGTTCTGGGTATTTGTTCTGTTGTGTTTATGTTGTGTTACAGTGCGGATGTTCTCCCGAAATGTGTTTGTCATTCTTGTTTGGTGTGGGTTCACAGTGTGGCATATATTTCTAACAGTGTTAAAGTCGTTTATACGGCTACTCTCAATGTAACCTGTATGGCTGTTGATCAAGTATGCATTGCATTCACTTGTGTGTGCGTGCAGAAGCCGCGCATATTATGTGATTGGACTGAAAAGTGATCGTCACGTCCGCTTTTCATCCAGTCGTTGGACTGGATGAAAAGCGGACGTGACGATTTTCGGGAGGGGCACTGAAATTTGGGAGTCTCCCGGGAGGGTTGGCAAGTATGAGAATTAGCGGTGAATGCGGTGTTACCGCCGCTGTATATAATCGGCGGGCCAACTCTAGTGTTAATTTGATATCGCCTCAAGGGCCAAGTGAAATTACACGCCAGAGTTTGACACCCATGGTGTAGACCAGGGGTCACCAACGTGGTGCCCACGGGCACCAGGTAGCCCGTAAGGACCAGATGAGTAGCCCGCCGGCCTGTTCTAAAAATAGCTCAAATAGCAGCACTTACCAGTGAGCTGCCTCTACTTTTTAAATTGTATTTATTTACTAGCAAGCTGGTCTCGCTTTGCCCGACATGTTTAATTTTAAGAAGGACAAAACTCAAATAGAATTTGAAAATCCAAGAAAATATTTTAAAGACTTGGTCTTCACTTGTTTAAATAAATTCATTCATTTTTTTACTTTGCTTCTTATAACTTTCAGAAAGACAATTTTAGAGAAAAAATACAACCTTAAAAATGATTTTAGGATTTTTAAACACATATACCTTTTTACCTTTTAAATTCCTTCCTCTTCTTTCCTGACAATTTAAATCAATGTTCAAGTGAATTTATTTATTATTGTAAAGAATAATAAATACATTTTAATTTAATTCTTCATTGTAGCTTCTGTTTTTTCGACAAAGAATATTTGTGAAATATGTCTTCAAACTTATTATGATTAAAATGCAAAAAAAATTATTCTGGCAAATCTAGAAAATCTGTAGAATCAAATTTAAATCTTATTTCAAAGTCTTTTGAATTTCTTTGAAAAAATTTTGTTCTGGAAAATCTAGAAGAAATAATGATTTGTCTTTTTTCCAATTTGTTATATATTCGAACAAAGTGCAGATTGGATTTTAACCTATTTAAAACATGTCATCAAAATTCTAAAATTAATCTTAATCGGGAAAAATTACTAATGATGTTCCATAAATTATTTTTAATTTTTTTTCAAAAAGATTCGAATTAGCTAGTTTTTCTCTTCTTTTTTTCGGTTGAATTTTGAATTTGAAAGAGTCGAAATTGAAGATAAACTATGTTTCAAAATGTAATTGTCATTTTTTTGTGTTTTCTCCTCTTTTAAACCGTTCAATTAAGTGTAAATATTAATTATTAATAATAACATAGAGTTAAAGGTAAATTGAGCAAATTGGCTATTTCTGGCAATTTATTGAAGTGTGTATCAAACTGGTAGCCCTTCGCATTAATCACTACCCAAGAAGTAGCTCTTGCTTTCAGAAAGGTTGCTGACCCCTGGTGTAGACCATACTTGCCAACCCTCCCGATTTTCCAGGGAGACTCCCGAATTTCAGTGCCCCTCCCTAAAATCTCCCAGGGCAACCATTCTCCCGAATTTCTCCCGATTTCCACCCGGACAACAATATTGGGGGCGTGCCTTAAAGGCACTGCCTTTAGCGTCCTCTCTCACCTGAAACCTTCACCCCTTAACAGCCACATGCTGTCCAGGCGTCCGCTTTTCCTCCATATAAACAGCGTGCCGGCCCAGTCACATAATAATGTAGCGTTGGACGTGTTTGACAATGGTCTTTACTCGAAGATGTCAAGAAATGCTAACACGTTGTAATGATCTTTTAACTGGTTTAATGATAACTTTAATTTCAATCAAGCACACACACACACACAAGTTAATGCAAGGCATACTTGGTCAACAGCCATACAGGTCACACTGAGGGGTGGCCGGATAAACAACTTTAACACTGTTACAAATATGCGCCACACTGTGAACCCACACCAAACAAGAATGACAAACACATTTCGGGAGAACATCCGCACCACAACACAACATAAACACAACAGAACAAATACCCAGAACCCCTTGCAGCACTAAGATAACATCTACGGCTTTTGGAGCTCAGTGCACAACTGCACACCCAACAAGAAGGAGACGAAGCAGAAGAACGAAGAAGAGACATGGCGACGACGAGTAAGAAGAAGAAATACGCTTGCAAGTTCCAAAATTATTGGAAAAAAATAATGTCATTTCATCCAGGACAGCTCGAAGGGGTAGAGGTATGCTGCCTGCACCTCAACCCCGCCCCCCAACCCACGCCCACAACACCCCCCGCCCCCCATCTCCCGAATTCTCAAGGTTGGCAAGTATGGTGTAGACTGCTATATGACTCAAGTAACGTATTTTTCGGACTATAAGTCACAGTTTTTTTCATAGTTTGGCCGGGGGTGCGACTTATACTCAGGAGCGACTTATGTGTGAAATTATTAACACATTACCGTAAAATATCAAACAATATTATTTAGCTCATTCACGTAAGAGACTAGACGTATAAGATTTCATGGGATTTAGCCATTAGGAGTGACAGATTGTTTGGTAAACGTATAGCACAGGGGTCAGCAACCTTTTTGAAAGCAAGAGCTACTTCTTGGGTAGTGATTAATGCGAAGGGCTACCAGTTTGATACACACTTCAATAAATTGCCAGAAATAGCCAATTTCCTCAATTTACCTTTAACTCTATGTTGTTATTAATAATTAATGATATTTACACTTAATTGAACGGTTTAAAAGAGGAGAAAACACGAAAAAAATGACAATTTAATTTTGAAACATAGTTTATCTTCAATTTCGACTCTTTAAAATTCAAAATTCAACCGAAAAAAAAGAAGAGAAAAACTAGCTAATTCGAATCTTTTTGAAAAAATTAAAAAAAGAATTTATGGAACATCATTAGTCATTTTTCCTGATTAAGATTAATTTTAGAATTTTGATGACATGTTTTAAATAGGTTAAAATCCAATCTGCACTTTGTTAGAATATATAACAAATTGGACCAAGCTATATTTCTAACAAAGACAAATCATTATTTCTTCTAGATTTTCCAGAACAAAAATTTTAAAAGAAATTCAAAAGACTTTGAAATAAGATTTAAATTTGATTCTACAGATTTTCTAGATTTGCCGGAATAATTTTTTTGAATTTTAATCATTATAAGTTTGAAGAAATATTTCACAAATATTCTTCGTCGAAAAAACAGAAGCTAAAATGAAGAATTCAATTAAAATTTATTTATTATTCTTTACAAAAAAAATTACTTGAACATTGATTTAAATTGTCAGGAAAGAAGAGGAAGGAATTTAAAAGGTAAAAAGGTATATGTGTTTAAAAATCCTAAAATCATTTTTAAGGTTGTATTTTGTCTCTAAAATTGTCTTTCTGAAAGTTATAAGAAGCAAAGTAAAAAAATTAATGAATTTATTTAAACAAGTGAAGACCAAGTCTTTCAAATATTTTCTTGGATTTTCACATTTTTTTTTAGTTTTGTCTCTCTTAGAATTAAAAATGTCGGGCAAAGCGAGACCAGCTTGCTAGTAAATAAATACAATTTAAAAAATAGAGGCAGCTCACTGGTAAGTGCTGCTATTTGAGCTATTTTTAGAACAGGCCAGCGGGCTACTCATCTGGTCCTTACGGGCTACCTGGTGCCCGCGGGCACCGTGTTGGTGACCCCTGGTATAGCATGTTCTATATGTTATAGTTATTTGAATGACTCTTACCATAATATGTTACGTTAACATACCAGGCACGTTCTCAGTTGGTTATTTATGCCTCATATAACGTACACTTATTCAGCCTTTTGTTCACTATTCTTTATTTATTTTAAATTGCCTTTCAAATGTCTATTCTTGGTGTTGGCTTTTAACAAATAAAATTCCCCAAAAAATGCGACTTATACTCCGGAGCGGCTTATACTCCGAAAAATAGGGTAAACAACACCAAAACTTTAAATGTTCCATTAAAAATGTAGAACATTACACGCGGCGCTCAGAAATCCGTCAAAATGTTTTAGTATGACTTTGAAGCTGCACCGCTTGATGGATTGTCGGCCCATTACGGCTACCGTAGTCAGAGGTATAAGTATTACTATGGAGTGTGTATAAGGACCGCAAAATGGCACCCATTAGCAGACATATTATCTGGCGTTTTGTTTCACAATATTATGCAAAATCAACCTCCTGGTAGCTGCTGATGTGTATTTGAGATCTGCATAAGTCCTGAACATTTGCGCATGTCCGACACCGGAGTCATAAGTTTCTTCTTTTTCACAATCTTCTTGTTATGGGACATTCATCCTCCGCTGTTGCCATTTCTAATATAATGTAGCGTAAACGTCTAACTTATATCTCGCTAAGGAAGCGCTAAAACATACCGGTGTAGTGAGTTTACATTATTCACCCAAGGAACTTTAGTTATTAGAGAGTTCCGGTCGGACGTTTTTTTCCACGGGACACATTTCCGGCGTTGTTGTTGCACTAGTGAGCCACGGATGAGGAGATGCTGCTCCGTTATTGACTTAAGTAAAGTCTGAATGTCAATGTAGTGGATTGTCCAGAGCTTAAACAGCAACAAAAGTGAATTCAGTACAACAAGTTTATTTACTCATAGTCAAAAGTGCATAAGTTGGATTGTTTTGTCCCTGCAAACAAACGGCCGTCCTCCGGAGGACTCACAAAAAGCAATCTCTGTCGAGTCCTGGTCTCCTGCCATTTTTATCTGTCTCTTCGTGCGTCACTCTGTTTTTTCTCGTGCGTCACGGTCTTGGTCTTCGACGTGTTTGTTTTGCAACATCCTTGAATCCCTTAATCATACTTAGACAATCAAAACATTCTGTAGACAGGTTGGCACGACTTAATATTCACTTTTGTCCCACACCCGGTCCATTCAATGGCACAGAATAGAAGAGAAGTTAAATGAGCGTACATTCTTGACAGACATGAAATATAGTTCAAAGGTCAGAAATTCTACTACATCAATAAAACAGTCAGCTCCATCTTTTGAAACTACCGTCCTTGCACGCTAAACCGCTACAACAAAGATGGCGGAGAAAAGACGCCGTCGAAGGTGAGCCACGTAAATAAGACCGCCCAAAAAACGGCGCATCCTGAAGCGACTGTCAGAAAGAGGCGTGAAAATGATCTGTAAAACATCATCTATGCAACATTTTGACCAAAGAACCACCATCACATGTTATGTAGACCAGTAGTCCCCAACCACCGGGCCGATTGGTACCGGGCCGCACAAGAAATGAAAATAAATAAATAAATAAATAAAATAAAAAAATAAAAAATTAAATCAACATAAAAAACACAATATATACATCAGGGGTCACCAACGTGGTGCCCGCGGGCACCAGGTAGCTCGTAAGGACCAGATGAGTAGCCCGCTGGCCTGTTCTAAAAATAGCTCAAATAGCAGCACTTACCAGTGAGCTGCCTCTATTTTTTAAATTGTATTTATTTACTAGCAAGCTGGTCTCGCTTTGCCCGACATTTTTAATTCTAAGAGAGACAAAACTCAAATAGAATTTGAAAATCCAAGAAAATATTTTAGAGACTTGGTCTTCACTTGTTTAAATAAATTCATTATTTTTTTTACTTTGCTTCTTATAACTTTCAGAAAGACAATTTTAGAGAAAAAATACAACCTTAAAAATGATTTTAGGATTTTTAAACACATATACCTTTTTACCTTTTAAATTCCTTCCTCTACTTTCCTGACAATTTAAATCAATGTTCAAGTAAATTAATTGTTTTTATTGTAAAGAATAATAAATACATTTTAATTTAATTCTTCATTTTAGCTTCTGTTTTTTCGACGAAGAATATTTGTGAAATATTTCTTCAAACTTATTATGATTAAAATACAAAAAAATGATTCTGGCAAATCTAGAAAATCTGTAGAATCAAATTTAAATCTTACTTCAAAGTCTTTAGAAATTCTTTTAAAATTTTTGTTCTGGAAAATCTAGAAGAAATAATGATTTCTCTTTGTTAGAAATATAGCTTTGTTTGTTATATATTCTAACAAAGTGCAGATTGGATTTTAACCTTTTTAAAACATGTCATCAAAATTCTAAAATTAATCTTAATCAGGAAAAATTACTAATGATGTTCCATAAATTATTTTTTAAATTTTTTCAAAAAGATTCGAATTAGCTAGTTTTTCTCTTCTTTTTTTCGGTTGAATTTTAAAGAGTCGAAATTGAAGATAAACTATGTTTCAAAATTAAATTGTCATTTTTTTCGTGTTTTCTCCTCTTTTAAACCGTTCAATTAAGTGTAAATATCATTAATTATTAATAATAACATAGAGTTAAAGGTAAATTGAGCAAATTGGCTATTTCTGGCAATTTATTGAAGTGTGTATCAAACTGGTAGCCCTTCGCATTAATCACTACCCAAGAAGTAGCTCTTGCTTTCAAAAAGGTTGCTGACCCCTGATATACATTATATATCAATACAGATCAATACAGTCTGCAGGGATACAGTCCGTAAGCACACATGATTGTATTTCTTTATGAAAAAAAATTTTAAAAAATAAAAAATAAAGGTGAGTGCCCCACACCCCCCACCCCACCGTCCCGTAACGTGGCTTCAGTTAGTTTTCTGTCAAATTGTAAGAAGAACTTATTTTCTGTGGTTTCGCTACATTAAATTCAAACTGGCTTAGTGGTTAGCATGGCTTCTCGCCTCTTCCTGCTCTCTCTTGCTGGGTGTGGTGGCTTCTGCGCGGTTCTATACCGCCGTTTGCAGGGGTGAGACAGGAAGGAACAGACTTCATAAAGTGATTAAGAGAGCTGACTCCGTCCTAGGCTGCCCACTACACAGCATTGAGGAGGTGGCCGACAGAAGGATGTTGACATCCATAATGTCCAATCCCTCTTACCCCATGCACGACACTGTGGAGGCTCCTTCCGCATCAGGCGGTTGCAAGACGGAGCTCTACCGCATCTACCCACAGCCACCCAAGACTTTACACACCTATGAAATTAGTGTGATGTTTTTTTCTTGGTGTGAAATATGGGTGTTAAGATGGTGTTTTTTGTTTTATTTGTATCCATACATAGTGCAATCGTTAGTGCGCAATATGTATTATTTATTACTGCCGTAAATTCCAGAATATTCGCAACTACTTTTTCCCTACGCTTTGAAGCCTGCGGCTTCTAAAAGGGCGCGGTTAATTTGCGGATTTTTCATCGCTATAATGCAAATAGTTTTGTTTAAAAACAAAAACAAAAGTCTACAACATTGGAAAGGTGTGTTATTGTTAGTACTATGGCGCCATCTTTGGACGAGTTCACTCACTGCAGGTGCTGCAGTGCCCTTTCGGTTTAGAGCATTCAACTGGAAGTATGAGTGCCATTTCGTCTTCGCGTCATCCATAGCGTTTTTACTCGTATGGATTTGTTACATTTACTGTAATATTGTACATGGTAATTGGGATTTGTTATATATTGTATATATTATATAAAAATATAATATCATAAAATAATATAATATATCAGTATATACGATATACTCTATGTATGATATGTAAATACTACATACAGTATATGTTATATTTTATATTGATACTATGGTACATTTTTAGTCTACGTTATACATGCATTATCCTTTCCATCCTTACCCTTTCCATCCTTTGTAAGTGAGCTACTGTGTGGAACAGTTTCCCTTGTGGATCAATAAAGTTTGTCTGAATCTAAATTTAAGTCTAAGTTTGTAAGTTTTACAATGTAACTAAAACAATTCTTACTAACTGAACCGTTTATTATCCTTTCCATCCTTACCCTTTCCATCCTTTGTAAGTGAGCTACTGTGTGGAAAAATTTCCCTTGTGGATCAATAAAGTTTGTCTAAATCTAAATCTAAGTCTAAGTTGGTAAGTTTTACAATGTAACTAAAACAATTCTTACAAACTAAACCGTTTATTATCCTTTCCATCCTTACCCTTTCCATCCTTTGTAAGTGAGCTACTGTGTGGAACAATTTCCCTTGTGGATCAATAAAGTTTGTCTAAATCTAAATCTAAGTCTAAGTTGGTAAGTTTTACAATGTAACTAAAACAATTCTTACTAACTGAACCGTTTATTATCCTTTCCATCCTTACCCTTTCCATCCTTTGTAAGTGAGCTACTGTGTGGAACAATTCCCCTTGTGGATCAATAAAGTTTGTCTAAATCTAAATCTAAGTCTAAGTTGGTAAGTTTTACAATGTAACTAAAACAATTCTTACAAACTAAACCGTTTATTATCCATTCCATCCTTACCCTTTCCATCCTTTGTAAGTGAGCTACTGTGTGGAACAATTTCCCTTGTGGATCAATAAATTTTGTCTAAATCTAAATCTAAGTCTAAGTTGGTAAGTTTTACAATGTAACTAAAACAATTCTTACAAACTAAACCGTTTATTATCCTTTCCATCCTTACCCTTTCCATCCTTTGTAAGTGAGCTACTGTGTGGAACAATTCCCCTTGTGGATCAATAAAGTTTGTCTAAATCTAAATCTAAGTCTAAGTTGGTAAGTTTTACAATGTAACTAAAACAATTCTTACAAACTGAACCGTTTATTATCCTTTCCATCCTTACCCTCTCCATCCTTTGTAAGTGAGCTACTGTGTGGAACAATTCCCCTTGTGGATCAATAAAGTTTGTCTAAATCTAAATCTAAGTCTAAGTTGGTAAGTTTTACAATGTAACTAAAACAATTCTTACTAACTGAACCGTTTATTATCCTTTCCATCCTTACCCTTTCCATCCTTTGTAAGTGAGCTACTGTGTGGAACAATTTCCCTTGTGGATCAATAAAGTTTGTCTAAATCTAAATCTAAGTCTAAGTTGGTAAGTTTTACAATGTAACTAAAACAATTCTTACTAACCTTTCCATCCTTACCCTTTCCATCCTTTGTAAGATGTCTGTAGGGGTGTTTTTGTACATATTTTCAGGTGCTATCGTAATGTAATCAAGCTAGCATCGATAGCATTAACTAGTATGCTAACACGTTAACGAGTGTGTGTGTGTTAGCATTATTAACTTACAATGGCATTCTTTTTATATTGTTTCAGTTTGGTAAATTCACCAAAATGTCACCGTGGCGTTAATGGGTCTGTTTCGCTGATTGGAGAGCAAGCTTAAGCAGTTAGTGGGTCCATGACGATGACTTCTGTTTTGTTTGATCGGCTGTTTTACTGCCGTGTTACAGACACTGCTCAGAAACAATTAAGGTATTATATGAACATTTACAAAATCCATTTGTGTAAATAACTCATTTCCCAACCTACCGTATTTTCCGGACCATAGGGCGCACCGGATTATAAGGCACACTGCCGATGAATGGTCTATTATTTGATATTTTTTCACATATAAGGCGCACCGGATTATTATAGTCGTATTATTATTATTTTTTCTAAATGTAAAACACTTCCTTGTGGTCTACATAACATGTGATGGTGGTTCTTTGGTCAAAATGTTGCATAGATGATGTTTTACAGATCATCTTCAAGCCGCTTTCTGACAGTCGCTCAGGCCCAGCGAAGCCGACGGCGTTTCTGGGTGTTGTTGATAAACGGTTTTCGCCTTGCATAGGAGAGTTTTAACTTGCACTTACAGATGTAGCGACCAACTGTAGTTACTGACAGTGGGTTTCTGAAGTGTTCCTGAGCCCATGTGGTGATATCCTTTACACACTGATGTCACTTGTTGATGCAGTACAGCCTGAGGGATGGAAGGTCACGGGCTTAGCTGCTTACGTGCAGGGATTTCTCCACATTCTCTCAACCCTTTGATGATATTACGGAGCGTAGATGGTGAAATCCCTAAATTCCTTGCAATAGCTGCTTGAGAAAGGTTTTTCTTAAACTGTTCAACAATTTGCTCACGCATTTGTTGACAAAGTGGTGACCCTCGCCCCCGTCCTTGTTTGTGAATGACTGAGCATTTCATGGAATCTACTTTTATACCCAATCATGGCACCCACCTGTTCCCAATTAGCCTGCTCACCTGTGGGATGTTCCAAATAAGTGTTTGATGAGCATTCCTCAACTTTATCAGTATTTATTGCCACCTTTCACAACTTCTTTGTCACGTGTTGCTGCCATCAAATTCTAAAGTTAATGATTATTTGCAACAAAAAAAAATGTTTATCAGTTTGAACATCAAATATGTTGTCTTTGTAGCATATTCAACTGAATATGGCTCGAGAATGATTTGCAAATCATTGTACCGTATTTCCTTGAATTGGCGCAGGGAATATAGTATTCGCACGTCTAGAATTACTGCCGGGTCAAACTCGTTTCTCAAAATAATTAACACATGCTTGGCCTTATCGCCGGTTCATTATTGAAGCTGGATCAAATTCGTTTCGCAAAATATTAATTTTATTATCGCATGTCTATAATTTTCACCGGGTCAAACTCGTTTCGCAAAATATTTAGCATATGGCTAGAACTTCCACCGGGTCAAATTCGTTACGTCACGAGTGACGCATCTGTCCTCATTTTCAAAATGGAGGAAGCTGCTTTCAGTAGTTTACAATCGCACAAAGGAAAAAAGATAAAGAGCTATTCAGTAGGATTTAAGGTCCAAGCTATTGAATACCGGTACAGTATGCTAAAGAGAACAGTAAGCAGCTATGTTTTATTAATATACCGTAGCTGCGTGTGTCAAATACTGTATAAGTCATTAAATGACTCCCGCCTCCTGGTGGTAGAGGGCGCTGCCGCGCTAGTGATCCTTCTTGCGACTTCCGGTACTGCAGAAGAAGTGAACACACGCAGCAAGAGATTTTTTTCTCTTCCTTTTAACAAGGAGGGTATCTAAAATAAAACAGTTTTCTAAACTGGACTTTCAATGGAAGCAGGAGGTAATAATTAAAGGAATATCTCCATCGAGACAGAGACTTTTAAAACGGAAAAAAGAAAATAATGAAGACTTCTATAAACAAGTTATCGGTGCTTTTGGTCAGAAGGAGCTGCAAATGGACTCCATTTATAAGTACAGGTAAGACCATAATAACGTTTTTTTTTAATTAAATGTGCTTTTCATGATGGTATGCTTACATCACACTCAAAGCGCACGCCTAAATTTTATGGATTCCTTTTGGTAAACGCCGGAGTGAGAAGAGGTTTTAAAATAATTACCGCATGCACGGCCATCCCGCCGGTTTCCGGTAAACGCAGGTGTGACAGGAGGTTTTAAATTAATTAACGCCCCTGCGGCTATTCAAGGAAATACGGCATTCCGTTTATATTTACATCTAACACAATTTCCCAACTCATATGGAAACGGGGTTTGTAGATAATCTCCCACCTCACACCAGACTGTATCTCACGGCACACTAGTGTGCCGCGGCACAGTGGTTGGAAAACACTGCCCTACAGCATCAACACGTATGGCCTTAGCGCGTGTATATATGAGTGGTGAAACATTCCAACAGAGGGGGTTCAGCTGTCGTCTGGGCTATTTTGCCACTGGTGCGTGGCGGAGGATTGTTCCAGGGGGGCCGGGATGGATGAGGATGAGCTCTATTGGAAAACTCCCTCCTAGAATCCCCACTGGGACTGTGAAAGCCATGCCACTCAAAGCGTCTCGCGGCGGAAAAATAATTAACCAATACTCCGCCGTCGCCGGAAAAAATCCCCAGTGTGTACTTTGAATTTTGTTTCAACTTCGACTCCGCACTTAATCTTGCCCATTAACTCCGCCGCGTGAACAAAAGAGGCTGCTCCTCCAATTTGTTTCGTAATGTCTCTCTTCCTGTCAAGCACCCCTGAAAGCCAGAGATTCCCCCAATTGCACGTCCCGCGAGATTAAATTGGAGGAAGCGGCGAAACAGCTCCGACTAGCAGGAGCAAGACGGGGGCGCTCGGGAGCTGGCCGGGCCGATACCTATACCTGGCCGGGCCGATACCTATACCTGGCCGGGCCGATACCTATACCTGGCCGGGCCGATACCTATACCTGGCCGGGCCGATACCTATACCGCTCGGCTAATTCACGCGTGCCAGGGTCCAACGCAGACGGAATCAATGCAAGACACAAATCCGCCCCAGTTTCCCGATTTAGGTCGGCTGAGTGCTCGCGCCGAGGCTGTCTGTAATTAAATAAAAAGTATTCCGCAAAAAGTCCGCAGGAGGCAGATGCAGATGAGGAGGGAGGGACCGGTGAAGGCTGGCGTGATTAATTTCATCTTTTGTTTTTCTCCTCCCACCCAAGCGGGGGGGGGGGAAAGGTAACCTCATTTGTGTGCCCGTTCCACGCCTGGCGCTAGCTGGAGGGATGAAAGTATTCGAAAAAACAGTGAAACATTGTAATGAAGCCGTGGAGAGACGCAAACACCGGTGAACAAAAGGAATTCTTGGCGGGACGTCCGTCGACAGCACATCTCGTTCCTGTCTTCGTGTTCTACGTCCCCATGCAAGTTCTTCACTAAAACTACAACACAGCAATTCTTCAAGGATAAGCCGCCCCTTTTCGATCTTTGAATCGCAGTTCCTTAGCTAGGCTTCCGGAGTCCTGACCTCAACACACTCCAAAGCCATCCCAGAAGGGTGGATGCAGTTCCAGCTCCAGAAAGCTGGCAAAGACCCTTTTTTCCTCCATAAGACAAAGGGAAGGACTAAATAAGCTCTGCTTCTTCCTACTTCTTTTCAGACATGTGGAATTTTGCGAGTATAAACATCATACTTGCCAACCTTGACACCTCCGAATTCGGGAGATGGGGGCCCGGAAGAGTTAGTGCTGCAAGGGATTCTGGGTATTTGTTGTGTTGTGTTTATGTTGTGTTACGGTGCGGATGTTCTCCCGAAAATGTGTTTGTCAATCTTGTTTGGTGTGGGTTCACAGTGTGGCGCATATTTGTAACAGTGTTAAAGTTGTTTATACGTCCACCCTCAGTGTGACCTGTATGGCTGTTGATCAAGTATGCTTTGCATTCACTTATGTGTGTGTAAAAGCCGCATATATTATGTGACTGGGCCAGCACGCTGTTTGTATTGAGGAAAAGCGGACGTGACGACAGGTTGTAGAGGACGCTAAAGGCACGCCCCCAATATTGTTGTACGGGTGGAAATCGGGAGAAATTCGGGAGAATGGTTGCCCCCGGAGATTTTCGGGAGGGGCACTGAAATTCGGGAGTCTCCCGGGAAAGTCGGGAGGGTTGGCAAGTATGGTAAACATACGGTATAGCTCGGTTGGTAGAGCGGCCGTGCCAGCAACTTGAGGGTTCCAGGTTCGATCCCCGCTTCTGCCAACCTAGTCACTGCCGTTGTGTCCTTGGGCAAGACACTTTACCCACCTGCTCCCAGTGCCACCCACACTGCTTTAAAAATGTAACTTAGATATTGGGTTTCACAACGTAAAGCGCTTTGAGTCACTAGAGAAAAGCGCTATATGAATATAATTAGAAGTAGAATTAGAAGAACGTGTACATATGTACATACATATGTACTTAAAGGGTGGATGGACTTTGACTTGTATTGTGCTTCTTTACCTTGAAGGTACTCAAAGTGCATTGACAATCTAACCCAGGCCTGGGCAATTATTATGACTCGGGGGCCAAATTTAGAGAAAAAAATGTGTCTGGGGGCCAGTATATCTATTTTTAGGGAACACTAATACAAAACCTCACACTAATGTCTGATTGAATGCTAAAAACGTTATGACAGACCGCCTTAAAAAACGGAATGGAATTGTACTTTTTTTTGACTGAATGAGACACCCAGAATGTACATGAAAATAAAGAATGTGGGATTCACAATATTAACTATGAAGGATAAAACACTGAATATTGACAACATATGAACGTCACACCCCCTCTCCATCCACATATTTTACAATCAAGCAAAACACAACAAATGCAAGAAACACAGCGAATTATGAACGGGAAGGATAAAAAACCCACCTACAGTTTCCATCTTAAAGATCTAAAAAAATTATTTGGGAATGTCCGGCAGGCCAGATTGAAAAGCTTAATTTGCCCAGTTCTGTTCTACGTCCTGATTCAAATTCTTCAGGTAACTATAACACAGCAATTCTTCAAGGATAAGCCGCACCTTTTCCATCTTTGAATCGCAGTTCCTTAGCTAGGCTTCCAGAGTCCTGACCTCAACACACTCCAAAGTCTTGTAGGTAGCTGTTCCGGCTGCAGAAAGCTGGCAAAGACCCTTTTTTCCTCCATAAGAGAAAGGGAAGGATTAAATAAGCTCTGCTTCTTCCCACTTCTTTTCAGACATGTGGAATTTTGTGAGTGTAAACATACTCTAGTATGTACTTAAATGGTGGATGGACTTTGACTTGTATTGTGCTTCTTTACCTTGAAGGTACTCAAAGTGCATTGACAATCTAACCCAGGCCTGGGCAATTATTATGACTCGGGGGGCCAAATTTAGAGAAAAAAATGTGTCTGGGGGCCAGTATATCTATATATAGGACACCTCTGCCTCTGTTTCACTTTATGTTGCTGGTAAATAATATGGTTGTAGTAGTAGGCTAAAGTTAAATTATTTAGTATGCACTAATTAAAGGGGCAGAGCTTTAAGAGACATTTTAGCTTTTGTATTTTATAAGATATATTTTTTGTAAGAACCACAACTAATAAATATATTTCAGTGAATAATTTATTGTTTAAATCTGTGTATAAATATGTACATAAAGTGTTCTAATTATATTGTAAAATGGATGGATGGATGGATGTTTAAAACAAAACTGTTATTATTAATTAGTAAGTATACATTTTTTGAGCCTTTTTAGAGAAAATCATATCATTGTAGTAAATTATGCAAATTACTCGATGATGTCATGGTGACCACGCCCATAGCCACGCCCCCCACCGCCACAGGTATCTTGGCAGTTTATGGGAAACACTGTAACTAATTAGATGACCATAGTAACTAGTATATCATGCAAAAGCGCAGATTCCAACCATTGAAATACTTAGTATAGTTGAAGACTTACGGTCATTAGAAAACATCACTGCACATCACAATGGCAGCTACACTTTCCATCTTAAAGATCTAAATAAATAATTTGGGAATGTCCGGCTGAAATTGGTAGGACAAAACGGCGCTTTTACTCTCATCAGTAAAGCATGTTTAACATAAACAGTGGGATTTCTAACAATTAGGAAGGTTTGTGTCATGTTTGTCCTCCTACAGAAAATATATTCAAACAAAAAAAAATTCTAATTTTTTTTTTCATTTTCACACATCTCTGAAAGAGGTCCAGGGCGCCACTAGGGCGGCTCTAGAGCCGCGGTTTGCTGACCCCCAAGCTAGGGGTTCAGAATATTGGCCAAGCGTAATTTGACAATGGTGACGACAACCCTACCACCTGAAACCCGCTAAGAATGTTCATAATAAACTAAACCTTTACAACAAAGAGCAGTACCCCAGTTCCAGGCTCTTGTTCTCAACCAGATACCCAAAGTCTACGTCTTAGTCCTCTGCAAGGTTGACAAATGTGCTGCTTTTTGCACGGCTTGCTGTTCTATGGATGAGCCTGCTGGTGGCGCTCTGCCGCTTGCATCCGGGATAACCTGTTTAGAGCCTCGCAATGGCCAGATACTGATGATCGATTGTCTATTGATCGTGGTCGAGATGTGGCTGAGACGATAAGAAAGACAGTTTGATTCTAATCAAATTCTAATTGAACCTGCAGGTCCAGTCATGGATCACACACCTACTCCTTTTTAGACACGGTGAATTGTACGACTGAGAAGTTGTAGTACAATGGAAACTAAACCAACCAATCAACAACTGCTTGTGCTTCGAAAACTGAGGGCCATGTCAAAGGAAGTTACGCATGCACCTCCTGGTACCCTAGCACCTCCAAAATCCTCAAATCTAAACTCCAAACATCCCAGAACAAGCTAGTCAGGTCACTTCTAGACCTCCACCCCAGATCCCACCTGACTCCTACCCACTTCTCCAAAGTGGGCTGGCTCAAGGTGGAGGACAGAGTAAAACAACTTGCACTGAGCCTAGTCTATAAAATCCGCTACACCTCCCTGATACCGAAGTACATGTCAAACTACTAATGACCGCCATAACCACAACACCAGGGGGAGATACACTAACCACGTTAAACCCAGATTCCGAACTAACAAAGGTCTTAACTCATTCTCTTTCTATGCCACATCAATGTGGAATGCGCTCCCAACAGGTATAAAAGAAAGGGCATCTCTATCCTCCTTCAAAACCGCAATAAAAGTTCACCTCCAGGCAGCTACAACCCTAAACTAACACCCTCCCCGGATTGCTAATAATCAAATGTAAACAATCAAATGCAGATACTTTTTCTTATGCCTTCTGATCTCTCTCTCTCTCTCTCTCTCTCTCTCTCTCTCTCTCTCTCTCTCTCTCTCTCTCTCTCTCTCTCTCTCTCTCTCTCTCTCTCTCTCTCTATGTCCACTACTTGCTGTCCATATCCTACCCCCCCCCCTCCACACCCCTGATTGTAAATAATGTAAATAATTCAATGTGATTATCTTGTGTGATGACTGTATTATGATGATAGTATATATGATAGTATATATCTGTATCATGAATCAATTTAAGTGGACCCCGACTTAAACAAGTTGAAAAACTTATTGGGGTGTTACCATTTAGTGGTCAATTGTACGGAATATGTACTTCACTGTGCAACCTTCTAATAAAAGTCTCAATCAATCAATCAAAAAACCAGTCCAAGCATTGCAGAGAGGATTTGTAGAGGATGGGAAAACATTATACAACATACAAATCCTCCTCTGGTTTGTTTCATAAACAGCAGAGGACGGATGGAAGACAAACAGACTTGATGATGTATTTAAATGAAGAGAAAATATAAACATTCCACAACTGCGACCCACTGACACCTAGTTCATCCTCCGAGGTGGCGGTGATGTTGAGGTTACTGGTGCATTAGGGCCCTCCGCAAAGAGGATTATGTCTCCACTCCAGATGAGGGTCCCGGGGGGAGCTTACGTGTGATGCGTCATTACTGATGATGTCTGAAAACATCCACCAAACAAATCAATGTCTGCCAGCAGAGTCATCCCCCGGCTGCTGTGTTCACCTCCGATCTGAGGCCATGCCAAATGTAATAGCAACCTTGGATTTTTTTTTGCTTCAGGACAAATGCGCAACATGCAATTATCGTAAAACGAATAAGGAAAAGAGCAGCGGATCCAATTGCGGGTCACTATTTATAGCGACGCCACGCTCATTAGGTCACAGCAGACGGCCCAAGCTGGTCGGAGGAGTGGGGCATCAGCTCGACTGCACTGTATCTCACAAGAGAGAGAACATCCCCCCCCTTATGATTTAGCAAGCATTGTCAGTACAGTGTGTATTCTCAAGGGCCACGAATTCAGACAATAATGGTTGTGAGTTGACTCACTATCAGTTGATAGTAAATCTCCAAGCTGTATGCTGACTGATCTAAAGAATACACAAGTTTTCCTTCAATGTTTTCGTCCCGTGAGATGATGTATTGTAAATAGAGTAAACGTGTACTCCCTCTACAACAGGGGTCGGCAACCCGCGGCTCCGGAGCCGCATGCGGCTCTTTGACCACTCTGATGCGGCTCAGCTGCATACTTGCCGACCCCCCCGATTATCCCAGGAGATTTATGGATCTCAGTGCCTCTCCTAGATAACTCCCAGGGAAAATATAATCCTATTTTCACTCTAATTACTAAATTAAGGGCGTGCCCTATTTGAACTGCAGTAATTGTCCTCTATGGCATTTACAAACAGCGTGCCAGCCCGGCCACATGTTGCATGTAGCTTTTACTTGCGCACGTTTGGAGACAGCAAAGCATACTTAGTCATCAGCCACACAGCTTACACTGACGGTAGCCGTAGCGTATAAAACAACTTTAACACTGTTTCGTTACAAATATGCGCCACACAGTGAACCCACACCAAAAAAGAATGAAAAACAAATTTCTGGAGAACATCCCACCGTAACACAACATAACACAACACAACCAATACCCAGAATCCCATGCAGCCCTAACTCTTCCGGTCTAGATTATACACCCCCGCTACCACCAAACCCCCCCCCCCCCCCCCATCCATGCGTCAGTTGAGCGGAAGAGTTAGTGCTGCATGGGATTCTGGGTATTTGTTGTGTTGTGTTTATGTTGTGTTACAGTGCAGATGTTCTCCAGAAATGTGTTTGTCATTCTTTTTTGGTGTGGGTTCAAAGTGTGGCGCATATTTGTAACGTAACAGTGTTAAAGTCGTATTTGTACGGCTACCGTCAGTGTAAGCTGTGTGAATGCTGAGCTAGTACGCCTTGCTGTCACTTACGTGAGCAAGCTGAAGCTGCATTCTACGTGTGGTCGAGCAGGTACACTGTTAGGGCAGACTGTAGAGGGCGCCAAAAGCAGTGCCATCACGCTCTGATGTTCTGGAGTCTCCCGGAAATAGTGAGAGAGTTGGCAAGTATGAGCGTCATTCATTCAAAACTTGCGGGCCGCACTAACATCAAATTTCCATGTTATAGTGCGTGCCGGTGCGTGTGTCTGAGACCCCTAGTTAACATAGCAAAAAGCAATTTGAGCTTTATATGCGGTGTTTTTCATTTTAAAATTAAAAAATTTTTTTGTGGCTCCCATTATTTTCTTTAGTTTGTGAAACTTGCCAAAATGGCTCTTTGAGTGGTAAAGGTTGCCGACCCCTGGTCTACACTGTCTTGATAATGCCAACAGTTATGTCGGTAAACTTTGTTTCCTGTTCTACTTCTGAACGTCACAGAACAGATTGGAATTCATGTCAATGAACCGCTGCTGTCAGCAGCACTCATGCATCCCCAGACCATAATGCTTCCAACGCCATGCTTAATTCTGTGCAAGACCAAGGTATTTAGACAATAATCCAGGTCTGTGTGACGAGAAGGGATGTTGCGATCAAGGTGTTTTTTTTGCCGATTCCGATCAGATGTATTAACTGTACATTTTAAACATGTATTTACAATGAGTGCTATTGACAGTTTAGCAATATCGTACAGAACAACTAAACAAAACTAAAACTACTATCTGTTACTCATTTATACCCTAATGTTGTCTTCATTATAACACTTATATAAGACTTTTAAAGTCATTTTGATAGTAGGCTAATATAGCTAATATAGACACTTACATCATGTGTTGCCTTCATTATAACACTTATATAAGACTTTTAAAGTCATTTTGATAGTAGGCTAATATAGACACTTACATCATGTGTTGCCTTCATTATAACACTTATATAAGACTTTTAAAGTCATTTTGATAGTAGGCTAATATAGACACTTACATCATGTGTTGTCTTCATTATAACACTTATATAAGACTTTTAAAGTCATTTTGATAGTAGGCTAATG
This sequence comes from Entelurus aequoreus, assembly GCF_033978785.1. Lineage (NCBI taxonomy): Eukaryota > Metazoa > Chordata > Actinopteri > Syngnathiformes > Syngnathidae > Entelurus > Entelurus aequoreus. Next base: position 2,665,182 of record NC_084742.1, on the reverse strand, counting down.
TAGCTAATATAGACACTTACATCACGTGTTGCCTTCATTATAACACTTATATAAGACTTTTAAAGTCATTTTGATAGTAGGCTAATATAGCTAATATAGACACTTACATCATGTGTTGCCTTCATTATAACACTTATATAAGACTTTTAAAGTCATTTTGATAGCAGGCTAATATAGCTAATAAAGACACTTACATTATGTGTTGCCTTCATTATAACACTTATATAAGGCTTTTAAAGTCATTTTGATAGCAGGCTAATATAGCTAATATAGACACTTACATTATGTGTTGCCTTCATTATAACACTTATATAAGACTTTTAAAGTCATTTTGATAGTAAGCTAATATAGCTAATATAGACACTTACATCATGTGTTGCCTTCATTACAACACTTATATAAGACTTTTAAAGTCATGTCGATAGTAGGCTAATATAGACACTTACGTCATGTGTTGGCTTCATTATAACACTTATATAAGACTTAAAGTAATTTTGATAGCAGGCTAATATAGCTAATATAGACACTTACATCATGTGTTGCCTTCATTATAACACTTATATAAGACTTTTAAAGTCATTTTGATAGTAGGCTAATATAGCTAATATAGACACTTACATCATGTGTTGTCTTCATTAAAACACTTATGTAAGACTTTTAAAGTAATTTTGATAGTAGGCTAATATAGCTAATATAGACACTTACATCATGTGTTGTCTTCATTAAAACACTTATATAAGACTTTTAAAGTCATTTTGATAGTAGGCTAATATAGCTAATATAGACACTTACATCATGTGTTGCCTTCATTATAACACTTATATAAGACTTTTAAAGTCATTTTGATAGTAGGCTAATATAGCTAATATAGACACTTACATCATGTGTTGCCTTCATTATAACACTTATATAAGACTTTTAAAGTCATTTTGATAGTAGGCTAATATAGACACTTACATCATGTGTTGCCTTCATTATAACACTTTTATAAGACTTTTAAAGTAATTTTGATAGTAGGCTAATATAGCTAATATAGACACTTACATTATGTGTTGCCTTCATTATAACACTTTTATAAGACTTTTAAAGTAATTTTGATAGTAGGCTAATATAGCTAATATAGACACTTACATTATGTGTTGCCTTCATTATAACACTTATATAAGACTTTTAAAGTCATTTTGATAGTAGGCTAATATAGACACTTACATCATGTGTTGTCTTCATTATAACACTTATATAAGACTTTTAAAGTCATTTTGATAGTAGGCTAATATAGTTAATATAGACACTTACATCATGTGTTGCCTTCATTATAACACTTTTATAAGACTTTTAAAGTTATTTTGATAGTAGGCTAATATAGCTAATATAGACACTTACATTATGTGTTGCCTTCATTATAACACTTATATAAGACTTTGAAAGTCATTTTGATAGTAGGCTAATATAGTTAATATAGACACTTACATCATGTGTTGCCTTCATTATAACACTTTTATAAGACTTTTAAAGTTATTTTGATAGTAGGCTAATATAGCTAATATAGACACTTACATCATGTGTTGCCTTCATTATAACACTTTTATAAGACTTTTAAAGTCATTTTGATAGTAGGCTAATATAGCTAATATAGACACTTACATCATGCGTTGCCTTCATTATAACACTTATATAAGACTTTTAAAGTCATTTTGATAGTAGGCTAATATAGCTAATATAGACACTTACATCATGTGTTGCCTTCATTATAACACTTATATAAGACTTTGAAAGTAATTTTGATAGTAGGCTAATATAGCTAACATAGACACTTACATCATGTGTTGCCTTCATTATAACACTTATATAAGACTTTTAAAGTCATTTTGATAGTAGGCTAATATAGCTAACATAGACACTTACATCACGTGTTGCCTTCATTATAACACTTATATAAGACTTTTAAAGTCATTTTGATAGTAGGCTAATATAGCTAACATAGACACTTACATCATGTGTTGCCTTCATTACAACACTTATATAAGACTTTTAAAGTCATTTTGATAGTAGGCTAATATAGCTAACATAGACACTTACATCATGTGTTGCCTTCATTACAACACTTATATAAGACTTTTAAAGTCATTTTGATAGTAGGCTAATATAGCTAACATAGACACTTACATCATGTGTTGCCTTCATTACAACACTTATACAAGACTTTGAAAGTAATTTTGATAGTAGGCTAATATAGCTAATATAGACACTTACATCATGTGTTGCCTTCATTATAACACTTATATAAGGCTTTTAATTTTTGCGGCTCCAGACAGATTATTTTGTATTTATGGTCTAATATGACTAGGGATGTCCGATAATGGCTTTTTGCCGATATCCGATATTCCGATATTGTCCAACTCTTTAATTACCGATACCGATATCAACCGATACCGACATCAACCGATATATACAGTCGTGGAATTAACACATTATTATGCCTAATTTGGACAACCAGGTATGGTGAAGATAAGGTCCTTTTTAAAAAAAATTAATAAAATAAAATAAGATAAATAAATTAAAAAACATTTCTTGAATAAAAAAGAAAGTACAACAATATAAAAACAGTTACATAGAAACTAGTAATTAATGAAAATGAGTAAAATGAAGTGTTAAAGGTTAGTACTATTAGTGGAGCAGCAGCACGCACAATCATGTGTGCTTACGGACTGTATCCCTTGCAGACTGTATTGATATATATTGATATTTAATGTAGGAAGCAGAATATTAATAACAGAAAGAAACAACCCTTTTGTGTGAATGAGTGTAAATAGGGGAGGGAGATTTTTTTTGGGTTGGTGCACTAATTGTAAGTGTATCTTGTGTTTTTTATGTGGATTTAATTTAAGTAAAAAAAAAACGATACCGATAATTAAAAAAACGATACCGATCATTTCCGATACTACATTTTAAAGCATTTATCATATGACTCTTTCAACAATTTTGGCTCGCCGACCCCTGATTTAAGTGAACGGCCGGGCTCGTAAGGTGTGAACAATGTCCACGAGGGCAGGAGTCCTATTTCAAAAGGCACAAATCACTGAAACGGGCATGAAAGCATCTTCGCTCAAAAGTGGTCCGAGACTGAAAGATGAGATTTGGCCATCATCAAGGTCAGACGGAGCCACTGACAGGTCATTATGTGCTATAATAAATAGGTAGCGGGACACGTGATTTCCATTATCGATCCATTAACAGT
>NC_084742.1:2604444-2656944 GCF_033978785.1 Entelurus aequoreus | reverse complement strand
AAAATGTTTTCGTAGGACTTTGGTAAGCTATGAAGTCGCACCGCTTGATGGATTGTACTGTGCTTCAACATACCAGTATTATTATGGTGTGTGTATAAGGCAGGGGTCACCAACGCGGTGCCCGCGGGCACCAGGTAGCCCGTAAGGACCAGATGAGTAGCCCGCTGGCCTGTTCTAAAAATAGCTCAAATAGCAGCACTTACCAGTGAGCTGCCTCTATTTTTTAAATTGTATTTATTTACTAGCAAGCTGGTCTCGCTTTGCTTGACGTCTTTAATTCTAAGAGAGACAAAACTCAAAAAAAAATTAAAAATCCAAGAAAATATTTTAAGAAAAAAAAGCCGTTTCCAGCCTTTTGTCAAATCTCATTTCAGCATAACACGCCTCCGACGAAAGGAAAACATGTTCGGTAAGATTTGACGAGGAGGCAGAGTTGAGGGGTTAATTTAATTATGATGCGTTCAAGAGTCTTACAGCTTGAGGGAAGAAGCTGTTACAGAACCTGGAGGTTCAACTATACGGAGGCTGCGGAACCTCTTTCTAGAGTCCAGCAGTGAAAACAGTCCTTGGTGGGGGTGGGAGGAGTCTTTGCAGATTTTCTGAGCCCTGGTCAGGCAGCGGCTTTTTGCCATCTCCTGCATAGGAGGAAGAGGAGTCCTGATGATCTTCTCCGCCGTCTCTGGAGAGACTTCCAGTCTGAGGCACTGCAGGCTCCAGTCCAGACAGAGATGCAGTTGGTCAGCAGGTGGTCTCTATAGTGCCTCTGTAGAATGTGGGGAGGGAGCTGTGCTCTTTTCATCCCACGCAAAAAGTGCATGCGCTGCCGAGCTCTTTTTACAAGAGCTCCGGTGTGTAGGGACCAGGTTATATTGTCTGTTATCTGCACCCCCAGGAACTTGGTGCTGCTTACCATCTCCACCGCTGTGCCGTTGATGTAGAGTTAGTTTGTAAGTTTAGCACTTAACAATGCTGCTAATGCTACAGTGTATCAATAAAGCTACATCCGTTTACCAATCGGCTTCGAGGCTCATCCTCTTTATGTTCGGGCTCAAAAATATAAGGTTCTGGATCATAATTTTTCCCAAAGTAATCATTGTTGGCTCTCACAAAGTCTGTTTGATTAGCATTGTTGTTGATGGGGAAGGGATCTGTGGTCCTCATTATCTCTCAAAAAGGCTCAGGAATCTCCATGAGATTGATCACAGTGTTTCCCACACATTCATTTGTTTGTGGCGGCCCGCCACGAAATAATTACAGCCGCCACAAATAGATTTTTTTTTTTTTTTGTCCTGTCCAGCTTCTCAGGCAAATCATATAGTTGATGTAGATGCCCATACAGGCTGTTCACATTTACTTTACAAAAGAGAAGTGTAGGATACTTCTCTTGTTGCCTTATTTGTATTTGACCACTACTGTTTTCTGTTTATTTGTTACTGACTGTGGCAGGACACCTCTGCCTCTGTTTCACTTTATGTTGCTGGTAAATAATATGCTTGTAGTAGTAGGCTAAAGTTAAATTATTTAGTATGCACTAATTAAAGGGGCCGAGCTTTAAGAGACATTTTAGCTTTTATATTTTATAAGATATATTTTTTGTAAGAACCACAATTAATAAATATATTTCAGTGAATAACTTATTGTTCAAATCTGTATATAAATATGTACATAAAGTGTTTTAATTATATTGTAAAATGGATGGATGGATGGACGTTTAAAACAAAACTGTTATTATTAATTAGTAAGTATACATTTTTTTAGACTTTTTAGAGAAAATCATATCATTGTAGTAAATTATGCAAATTACTCGATGATGTCATGGTGACCACGCCCATAGCCACGCCCCCACCGCCACAGGTATCTTGGCAGTTTATGGGAAACACTGGATCATATCTATTTATTCGCAAACTTTGGACGTCTTTTGGTGTCATAAATCAGATATATATGATAATAACTTCAATATAGAGGCAACTTGTTTTTCCACTCTACTGGTACTTTTAACTGTGCTAAAAATAGCATAACTTCACAAAACTTGACAGGGGTACAATTTTTGCTGCATGTTGAGCTCTCAAGTGTTGTTTCAAACAACACACAAACTGTGACTTGTGTACAAAACGTCTCCGCTGAAGTCTCGGGATTGAAAACATAAACAGCTTACTACGCTAGTTTGTCCGTGGCTAACCTCATTTAACGGCATTTGTGTACACAAAAAAGGGACAATTTTGCGCCGAGAGAGGCGTGGAGAAAAAAAAAGCCGTTTCCAGCCTTTTCTCAAATCTCATTTCAGCATAACAAGCCTCCGACGAGAGGAAAACATGTTCGGTAAGATTTGACGAGGAGGCAGAGTGAGTCGCACAACAAAGACCCGCCGCGGTTAAGAGCCCGCCGAGCATCTGTAGCGCTTTATCATCTTCAAGACGTCGGCGGGATCCGCCGGGGACGGCGCATGTGCGCGCACGCTGCAAATAAACACATGCATTACGCCGGAATATCTGGGACAGATGAGCGTGGACTTGGAGGTGAGGAATGCGGTGGAGAGATAACGGAAGGCTGGAGATGGGGAAGCATCGGGAGGCGAGGGAGGCGGAGTGTGAGATAAGGGTCACGGCGGTATAACCTGCTCGCCGTGAAAACACTTCACAACGACACAAGTGGGAACGTGGGACAGGAAGGGGCTGGAGTATGAAGCTCCTGTGCAGCTACCGGGGGAAACAGGAAGGTGTGGGCAGAGTCTGAAGACACTGCAGGCCTGTTCTACGCCGCTCGCATTCATTGTGACAAACTCAGTGACCCAAGCTGGACCTGAGAGCTTGCAGAATGGAACTGGACTTCCACGCTGAGCTCTCGCACGTTGGAATTATTGCGGAAAGGGTCTATTTAGGTCACATCCCCATACGCATGCAGGGTTAAAGGCCTACTGAAATGAATTTTTTTTATTTAAACGGGGATAGCAGATCTATTCTATGTGTCATACTTGATCATTTCGCGATATTGCCATATTTTTGCTGAAAGGATTTAGTATAGAACAACGACGATAAAGATCGCAACTTTTGGTATCTGATAAAAAAAAGGCTTGCCCCTACCGGAAGTAGCGTGACGTAGTCAGTTGAACATATACGCAAAGTTCCCTATTGTTTACAATGATGGCCGCATGAAGTGAGAGAGATTCGGACCGAGAAAGCGACAATTTCCCCATTAATTTGAGCGAGGATGAAAGATTTGTGGATGAGTAAAGTGCAAGTGAAGGACTAGTGGGGAGTTGAAGCTATTCAGATAGGGAAGATGCTGTGAGAGCCGGGGGTGACCTGATATTCAGCTGGGAATGACTACAACAGTAAATAAACACAAGACATATATATACTCTATTAGCCACAACACAACCAGGCTTATATTTAATATGACACAAATTAATCCTGCATAAAAACACCTACGTGTTTGTTATGCTAGCTCCTATGCTAGCTCCTAGCTCCATAGAACACGCCAATACAATTCAAACACCTGATCAACACACACAATCACTCAGCCCAAAAGACGATTCACCTAACCCAAGGTTCATAAAGCTATATATTTTTAAAAAGTTACGTACGTGACGCGCACATACGGTCAAGCTATCAAATGTTTAGCAGCCAAGGCTGCATACTCACGGTACCTGATATTCAGCTGGGAATGACTACAACAGTAAATAAACACAAGACATATATTTACTCTATTAGCCACAACACAACCAGGCTTATATTTAATATGACACAAATTAATCCTGCATCAAAACACCTACTCTTTGTTATGCTAACTCCTAGCTCCTCTGCTAGCTCCTAGCTTCATAGAACACGCCAATACAATTCAAACACCTGATCAACACACACAATCACTCAGCCCAAAAGACCGTTCACCTAACCCAAGGTTCATAAAGCTTATATATTTTAAAAAAGTTACGTACATACGCAAAAAAAAGTTGCGCACATACGGTCAAGCGATCAAATGTTTAGAAGCCAAAGCTGCATACTCACAGTAGCACGTCTGCGTCTTTGTCATCCAAATCAAAGTAATCCTGGTAAGAGTCTGTGTTGTCCCAGTTCTCTACAGGCGTCTGTGTATCGAAGTCAAAAGTCCTCCTGGTTAGAGTCTCTGTTATCCGAGTTCTTCCATCTTGACTGCATCTTTCGGGAATGTAAACAAAGAAGCGCCGGCTGTGTACTGTTGTGGCTGACTACGTTCGAAAAATACGTCCATTTCGCACCGACAACTTTCTTCTTTGCTTGCTCAGCTTCTTTCTCCATAATGCAATGAACATGATTGAAACAGATTCACGAACACAGATGTCCAGAATACTGTGGAATTATGAAATGAAAACAGAGCTTTTTCGTATTGGCTTCAATGTGGAAGGCATACCCGTGTTCGCCGGGCTACGTCACGCGCATACGGCATCCTCAGAGGCGTTTCGAACCGGAAGTTTAGCGGAAAATTTAAAATGTCACTTCATAAGATAACCCGGCCGTATTGGCATGTGTTATAATGTTAAGATTTCATCATTGATATATAAACTATCAGACTGCGTGGTCGGTAGTAGTGGCTTTCAGTAGGCCTTTAAAGGCATGCCAATACGGCCGGGTTAACTTATAAAGTGCCATTTTAAAACTCCCGCCACACTTCCGGTTGTAAAACTCCTTTGGATATGATTTATGCGCGTGACGTCACAAAAGCAACGGAAGTGGTTGGACCACATCGGACCCGATAGAAAAGCCTCTTGTTTTCATTGCAAAATTCCACAATATTCTGGACATCTGTGTTGGTGAATCTTTTGCAATTTGTTTAATGAACAATGGAGACTGCAAAGAAGAAAGTTGTAGGTGGGATCGATCGGTGTCTTAGCGGCTAAGTACAATACTGTAATATCTGTGATATTTGCATTAGTGAATTTTTTTTTATAATGTTTTTGGGAACGCGCATGCGCGAGTGAGTTGGCGGAGAACTTGAGTGTGTGTGATCGTGACTTTTGGCTAACAGCAGCTCGTGTATGTGTGTGCGTTACTTTTTGAACTACAACCAGTTACCGCTTGTTAATAAAGCGATTGAGCAATTTGTTTAATGGACACTGGAGACTGCAAATAAGAAAGTTGGAGCCGGTGGAGCGGCGGACTACAGCAACACCAACACCAGGAGGTTGTGTTGTGTTTTGAGCAGGATAACAGACGCACTACGGTGAGTACAGCTTTGGCTTACAAACATTTGATCGATTGCCCGTACGTGCGTGTCGATATGTGCATGTGACGTACGTAACTTTGGGGAAATATATGTTTCTTGACGACTCTGATGGCGGCCGGGGTGTCGTCAAAAGCGTACAACGCCTGCCGCCGCATCTAAGTTAGCTACGCAGCTAGGTTAGCTTCTGTTTTTTTAGCTTCGCCAAGCGGAATATTATTAATCGTGTATTTACATGTTCATGGTTTAATAGTATTATTGATCTTCTGTCTATCCATCCAGTCAGGGTTTTTTTTCATTTAGTTTCTATCTGCATTTGAGACTGATGCTATCGCGCTGGCTACGTAGCTAGGTTAGCTTCTGTTTTTTTAGCTTCACCAAGCGGAATATTATTAATCGTGTATTTACATGTTCATGGTTTAATAGTATTATTGATCTTCTGTCTATCCATCCAGTCAGGTTTTTTTTTAATTTAGTTTCTATCTGCATTTGAGACTGCTGCTATCAAGTTGGCTACGTAGCTAGGTTAGCTTCTATTTTTTTAGCTACGCAAAGCTGAATTATTAATCGTGTATTTACATGTTCAGTCACTGTGAATGTCCATTTCGCGTTCTCGACTCTCATTTTCAAGAGGATATAGTATCTAAAATGGTTTAAAATACAAATCTGTGATCCACAATAGAAAAAGGAGAGAGTGTGGAATCCAATGAGCCAGCTTGTACCTAAGTTACGGTCAGAGCGAAAAAAGATACGTCCATCACTGTCTCTCAAGTCCTTCACTGTAACGTTCCTCATCTACGAATCTTTCATCCTCGCTCAAATTAATGGGGTAATCATCACTTTCTCGGTCCGAATCTCTCTCGCTCCATTGTAAACAACGGGGAATTGTGAGGAATACTAGCTCCTGTGACGTCACGCTACTTCCGCTACAGGCAAGGCTTTTTTTTATCAGCGAGCAAAAGTTGCGAACTTTATCGTCGATTTTCTCTACTAAATCATTTCAGCAAAAATATGGCAATATCGCGAAATGATCAAGTATGACACATAGAATGGATCTGCTATTCCCGTTTAAATAAAAAAAAATTCATTTCAGTAGGCCTTTAAGGTTTAGGGTGCAGGTGCTCTTCGTTTCTTCTTATCTTAGTGACTACTAGGGCTGGGCAATTTGGACGAAAAAGTACACTACATTGCCAAAAGTGTTTGGCCACCTGCCTTGACTCACATATGAACTTGAAGTGCCATCCCATTCCTAACAATATGATGCGGGTCCACCTTTTGCAGCTTCAACTCTTCTGGGAAGGCTCTTCACAAGGTTGCGGAGTGTGTTCATAGGAATTTTCCACCATTCTTCCAAAAGTGCATTGGTGAGGTCACACACTGATGTTGCTGGCTCTCAAGTCTCCGTTCTAATTCATCCCAAAGGTGTTCTATCGGGTTCAGGTCAGGACTCTGTGCAGGCCAGTCAAGTTCATCCACACCAGACTCTTGTCATCCATGTCTTTGTGGACCTTGCTTTGTGCACGGGTGCACAGCCATGTTGGAAGAGGAAGAGGCCTGCTCCAAACTGTTCCCACAAGGTCGGGAGCATGGAATTGTCCAAAATGTTTCGATATCCTGGAGCGTTCAAAGTTCCTTTCACTGGAACTAAGGGGCCAAGCCCAACTCCTGAAAAACAACCCCACACCATAATTCCTCTCACAATGCAGTCCGAAATGTACCATTCTCCTGGCAACCTCCAAACCCAGACTCATCCATCAGATTGCCAGATGGAAAAGCGTGATTTATCACTCCAGAGAAGGCGTCTCCACTGCTCTAGAGTCCATTGGACTTGGTGATGTATGGCTTAGATGCAGCTGCTTGGCCATGGAAACCCATTCCATGAAGCTCTCTGCGTACTGTACGTGGGCTAATTGGAAGGTCACATGAAGTTTAGAGCTCTGTAGCAACTGACTGTACAGAAACTCTTTGCATTATGCACTTCAGCATCCGCTGACCCCTCTCTGTCAGTTTACGTGGCCTACCACTTTGTGGCTGAGTTGCTGTTGTTCCCAAACTCTTCCATTTCCTTATAATAAAGCCGAGAGTTGACTTTGGAATATTTAGCGAGGAAATTTCACGACTGGATTTGTTGCATCCTATGACAGTTCCACGCTGGAACTCACTGAGCTCCAGAGAGCGGCCCATTCTTTCACAAATGTTTGTAGAAACAGTTTCCATGCCTAAGTGCTTGATTGTATACATCTGCGGGCCAAGTGATTAGGACACCTGATTCTGTGGCCAAATACTTTTGGCAATATAGTGTATATCTCGATATATTTTTTTGGTCATACTTTAGTATGGGGAACATATTCACCATTGATTAGTTGCTTATTAACATGTAAATTAGTAACATATTGGCTCTTAACTAGTCATTATTAAGTACTTATTAATGCCTTATTCTGCATGGCCCTAACCCTAACCCTAACCAGTGCCTCCATGAAAATGCCCCCCTCTACCTCAAAGAACTACTCACCCCCGAATACTCCACATGACAACTCCGCTCTGGACAGGCTAACCCCCTCCAACCTCCGACGACAAAGATACGAACAATGGGAGACCGGGCTTTCTGCTCCGCCGCTCCCAGTCTGTGGAACGCTCTCCCTGACCACCTGAGGGCACCACAGACTGCGGATGCGTATAAAAAAGGCTCAAAAACCCTTCTTTTTAAAAAAGCCTTTTTTTTAGATATATGCATACTAGTTCTAGATATTAGGCTGTTCTAGTTTTTATTTGTATTTATTTGTATTATCTTTTTGGTTTTTTTAATACACTGCAGCACTTTGAGGTTGTTTGCTCAATGTAAAGTGCTTTTTACAAATAAAATCTATTAACCCTCTGACCCTAACCCTAACCCTAACCAAATAACTCTAAAGTAAGTCTTTGTTACTTACAATATGTTCCCCTAGTGTCCAAATAACTCTTAATTAAGTCTTTGTTGCTTAAAATATGTTACCCATACTAAAGTATTTGGGATCTGCATAAGTCCTGAAAATTTGTGCGAGTCCGCCTTTGTAGTCGATAAGTTTCTTCTTTTTCTCTTCCTTCTTGTTATGGGACATTCATCCTCCGCTGTTGCCATTTGTAATATAAAGTAGTGTAAAGTTCTTACTTATATCTGTCAGTAAACTCGCCATGAAAGCGCTAAAACATACCGGTGTAGTGAGTTTACATTATTCACCCAAGGAACTTTAGTTATACGGTTTTTCACGGGACACATTTCCGGCGTTGTTGTTGCACTAGTGAGCCACGGATGAGGAGATGCTGCTCCGTTATTGATTGAAGTAAAGTCTGAATGTCATTAAAACAGATAGCTTCATCTTTTGACACTTCTTCCACTCCCGTCCTTGCACGCTACACCGCTACAACAAAGATGACGGGGAGAAGACGCTGCTGAAGGTGAGCCACGTAAATAAGACCGCCCACAAAACGGCGCATCCTGAAGCGACTGTCAGAAAGCGGCTTGAAGATAATCTGTAAAACATCATCTATGAAACATTTTGACCAAAGAACTACCATTACATGTTATGTAGACCACAAGGAAGTGTTTTACATTTAGAAAAAAATATATATATATATGCTTCCTTTAATGCGACCTATAATCCAGTGCGCCTTTAGTATGAAAATAGTGCGCCTTATTATCCGGTGTGCCCTATGGTCCGGAAAATACGGTAAATACTTTGAGCACTTTTAACAATAGCGCGATTATAATGATAACCGTGTCGTAGAATTTCTGACCTTTTGACCTATATTTCTTGTCTTTTAAGAATGTCCGCTCATTTTCAATTCTCTTGTATTTTGTGCCGTTGAATGGACCAGTTGTGGGACAAAAGTGAATATTAAGTCGTGCCAACCTGTCTACAGAATGTGTTGACTGTCTAAAGCAGGGGTCACCAACGCGATGCCCGCGGGCACCAGGTAGCCCGTAAGGACCAGATGAGTAGCCCGCTGGCCTGTTCTAAAAATAGCTCAAATAGCAGCACTTACCAGTGAGCTGCCTCTATTTTTTTAATTTTATTTATATACTAGCAAGCTGGTCTCGCTGTGCTCGACATTTTTAATTCTAAGAGAGACAAAACTCAAATAGAATTTGAAAATCCAAGAAAATATTTTAAAGACTTGTTCTTCACTTGTTTAAATAAATTCATTATTTTTTTTACTTTGCTTCTTATAACTTTCAGAAAGACAATTTTAGAGAAAAAATACAACCTTAAAAATGATTTTAGGATTTTTAAACACATATACCTTTTTACCTTTTAAATTCCTTCCTCTTCTTTCCTGACAATTTAAATCAATGTTCAAGTAATTATTTTTTTTTATTGTAAAGAATAATAAATAAATTTTAATTAAATTCTTCATTTTAGCTTCTGTTTTTTCGACGAAGAATATTTGTGAAATATTTCTTCAAATTTATCATAATTAAAATGCAAAAAAATTATTCTGGCAAATCTAGAAAATCTGTAGAATCAAATTTAAATCTTATTTCAAAGTCTTTTGAATTTCTTTTAAAATTTTTGTTGTGGAAAATCTAGAAGAAATAACGATTTGTCTTTGTTAGAAATATAGCTTGGTCCAATTTGTTATATATTCTAACAAAGTGCAGATTGGATTTTAACCTATTTAAAACATGTCATTCAAATTCTAAAATTAATCTTAATCAGGAAAAATTACTAATGATGTTCCATAAATTATTTTTTTAATTTTTTCAAAAAGATTCGAATTAGCTAGTTTTTGTCTTCTTTTTTTCGGTTGAATTTTGAATTTTAAAGACTCGAAATTGAAGATAAACTATGTTTCAAAATGTAATTGTCATTTTTTTCGATTTTTCTCCTCTTTTAAACCGTTCAATTAAGTGTAAATGTCATTAATTATTAATAATAACATAGAGTTAAAGGTAAATTGAGCAAATTGGCTATTTCTGGCAATTTATTTAAGTGTGTATCAAACTGGTAGCCCTTTGCATTAATCAGTACCGAAGAAGTAGCTCTTGCTTTAAAAAAGGTTGAAAAACACTGGTCTAAAGGATTCGAGTTGTTATGGAACAGATAGTGAAAACAGAACAAGACATTGACGCACTCGATAAGGAACAATGACGCACAAGAGACATATAAAAAATGGCAGAAGACCGGAACTCGAGAGTGATTTTGGCTTGTGTGTGTCTTGTTTGCTTCGGAGTAACATGTGATCTGTCTGCACGGCCAACTTAATTCAACCTGCACTTCTGATAATGGGTAAATAAATGTGTTGTACTAAACTACTTTTGTTGCCTGTTTAAGCTTCGGACAATCCACTACAACCGTAATATGATTTTTTTCTATATTGTGACTTCCCCGGCTTGAACGCAGCCTTGGCGATCAAGAATACAATTAAGGCTTTAAGCGCCCCCCCCCCCCCCCTTTATAATAGCATAATAAATCAAACAGAAAATAGAAGCGTCCAAAGCGAGCTTCATGTGGGCAAATGGAAGCCTTGAGGTCATCACGGATACACTGGGTCAGCCACACAAGCGCTGCCACAAATCAATCTACGCTTCCTTTATGGTCAATACAGGATTACAGCCACGGGGCACGGATAACTGACACTAGACCGGCGCGTCTGATCATTTTTTCAACAATAAATGAGCGCGAGTGTCTCCCGGCGCGTTAACGACGCCCCTCACCTGCCAGTCACAGTGATTGTCACCGGCGGAAACCCCTTTATTAGTCAAAAATGGCACGCCAGTCATATTTCCCCCCCCCCTCGGCCCGCACAGGCGACAAACTGCAGCGGAATTAAGGCGAGTTAAGCCACGGAATTCCTAATAGGACACATCCCATTAACCTCTCCCATGCAGGGTGGGCACGGTGTGGCTTTTTAAGTAGGAATCCAATTTTTTTTAATTTTATTTACTCCTATTGTCTTGAACCCGTGCTATGAAATGAATCCGGCAATTGGCGTCTGTAAAAATAGCCGGGAATCACTCCCGCCAGCAAGGCCAGGCCGGGACGCCACTGGAGTGGAAACGCAGGAAAGCCCACTGCCCGCCCTCACCCCCGCGCCCCCCCCATCCCCACCCCTGGCGGCCTGTCATAACATTATGCACGGCTGTGGACTAATAATGCCGCGGCATGCTGCATGCTTGTCTCTGTCGTCGGCAACAATGGCGGGGCGCTAAAAGCAGCTGTGAAGAGAATCATTTCCAGTCGTTTCCTCTTTAAACAAACACGTCTCCTTTTCTCTCTCTTTCTTTTCTCCGGCTATAATCGAATCGGAAGTGCGTCAATGGAAAAGAGCGCGGCTTTAATTGAACGACGCAAACGAACCAGAAATGGCGTCCTCCTCCTAACTAGCGGGAGTCGTGTCTGGTTATTATCGTCAGAGTGGATTACGCCAGTGGTCCCCAACAACCCGGTACTGGTCCGTGGATCGATTGGTACCGGGCTGCGCAAGAAATTAAAAAATAAATAAATAAATTAAATGTTTTTTTTTTTGGTTTTTTATTAAATCAACATAAAAAACACAAGAAATAAAAAACGTCCCTCCTTTTTCCCTGCAGGGATACAGTCCGTAAGCACACGATTGTATTTTTTTTATGACAAAAAATAAATAAATAAAATACACCCCCACCCCCCCCACCCCCCCGGTTCGTGGGACAAATTTTCAAGCATTGCAAAAAGGTTGGGGACCACTGGATTACGCCATTGAAAAATAAGTTAAAAAAAAATTTTAAAAAAGGGAAATAAATAATACAAAGATAAATGAAAATAAACAAAATGTATTTTTAATTTTACGTAAAATACCGTATTTTCCGGACCATAGGGCGCACCGGATTATAAGGCGCACTGCCGATGAATGGTCTATTTCCGATCTTTTTTCATATATAAGGCGCACCGGATTATAAGGCGCATTAAAGGGATCATATTATGATTCTGTTCTAAATGTAAAACACTTCCTTGTGGTCTACATCAGTGGTCCCCAACCTTTTTGTAGCTGGGGACCGGTCAACGCTTGAAAATTTGTCCCACGGACCGGAGGGGGGGGGGGGGATTTTTTTTTTTTTTTTTTTTTTTTTTCCATAAAGAAATTCAATCATGTGTGCTTACGGACTGTATCCCTGCAGACTGTATTAAACTATATTGATATATAATGTATATATTGTGTTTTTTATGTTGATTTAATTTAAAAAAAAAAAAAAAAAAAAATTGTATTTATTTTTTTTAAAAAATTTTTTTATTTTTTAAATTAAATTTCTTGCGCGGCCCGGTACCAATCGGTCCGCGGACCGGTACCGGTGGTTGGGGACCACTGGTCTACATGACTTGTAATGGTGGTTCTTTGGTCAAAATGTTGCATAGATGATGTTTTACAGATCATCTTCAAGTCGCTTTCTGGGCGGTCTTATTTTGTGGGCCGTCTTATTTACGTGGCTCACCTTCGACAGCGTCTTCTCCCCGTCATCTTTGTTGTACCGGTGTGGCATGCAAGGACGGGACCGGAACTCTCGAATAACTAAAGTTCCTTAGGTGAATAATGTCAACTCACTACACCGGTATGTTTTAGCACTTTCATGGCGAGTTTACTGACAGATATAAGTAAGAACTTTACACTACTTTATATTAGAAATGGCAACAGCGGAGGATGAATGTCCCATAACAAGAAGATAAGAGAAAAAGAAGAAGTTTAGCGACTACACGGACTACAAAGGCGGACGCGTGCAATTTTTCAGGACTTATGCAGATCCCAAATACAGATCAGCAGGTACCAGAAGGTAAGAAAAGTTACTTTTGCATAATATTGTGAAACAAAACGCCAGATAATATGTCTTACCTTATACACACACCATAATAATACTGGTATGTTGAAGCACAGTACAATCCATCAAGCGGTGCGGCTTCATAGCTTACCAAAGTCGTACTAAAACACTTAAATAAATTTGTGAGCGCCGTGTGTAATTTTCTGTATTTTCAATGGAACATATAAATGTTGGTGTTCTTTACTTGAGTCATATTGCAGTCTACATGTATCTCTTATGTGTGACTGCCATTATATTGCAGTCTACACATATCTCTTATGTTTGACTGCCATCTACTGGTCACACTTATCATTACACCATGTACCAAATAGAATTGGTTCGAGGTCGGTAAGCAAAACCAGAATTATTCCGTACATTAGGCGCAACGGGTTATAAGGCGCACTGTCGAGTTTTGAGGGGGAAAAAGGATTTTAAGTGCGACTTATAGTTTTGAAAATACGGTATTTGAAACACATTTTATGTATTGAAAATAAATTAAAAAAAGTTACAGCAAAATTAAATCTAGTAATGAATTAGGGATGTTTTGATTTTATGATGCCGATTCCAACCATCCAGGTGTGATATCGGCTGATACCAAAACCGATCACATGTATTAAAGGGCTCATATGATTTTTTTTCTACAATTAAAACACTTCCTTGTGGTCTACATAACATGTAGTGGTGGTTCTTTTGTCAAAATGTTGCATAGATTATGATTTACAGATCGTCTTCAAGCCGTCTTGGTTACGCGCTTCCACTTCGACAGCGTCTTCTCTCTGTCAGCCATGTTGTCGTTTTTAACGCTTCCATATGGAGTCTCTTGACAGATATAAGTTAGAGCTATACGGTATTTTGTATTAGCATGATGTGCATGCAGGAGCTGGTAACAAGATGATAGCAGAAAAGAAGGAGCTTATTGACCACAGCGATGACTAAGATGGCGGACTCGCGTTATAATGGGTAAAACGTCACCATATATGGAGATACTGTATCTGCTAATAAGACAGGGCAGACAACGTCACAGGACAGAGCACATTCCAAACAGCTTGTTTATAGGAAGTATGAAGGAAGGCAAGATTATTTTATAAATATCAATGCAATGCCTCCACAATTTGATGTTACATTTTCAGGATCCCAAATACACAACAGCAGGTACAATCAGGTTAAAATAAAGTTGGTTTTGCATAGTAGGGCCCCGTAACATCCATCCATCCATCCATTTTCTACCGCTTGTCCCTTTTGGGCCTAACAGTACATTTTTTATGGTATTAATTATGGTGAGTGCTATTGACAGTTATGCAATATCAACAACATTTTTTTAAAACTAGTTCCTTATTAGTCAAACTTAGACAAACATTATTGATGCACAAGGGAAATTGTTCTCCACAAGGGAAATTGTTTTTTTTTAAAAATTATTTTTATTTTAATTTTCAAAAATTATTATTTATATTTATTATTTTTATTTTATATTTATTATTTTTATTGGAATTTAGTGGAATTAGTTTTATTTTATATCTATTATTTTGGTATATTTTGGTATTATTTTTTTAATTATTATTATATTACATTATTATTATCTTCTACTGTGTGTAACTTCTTCAGCATTGTCCTTCAGTGATTATGCTACTTGATGATGATATTAAAGGGCTGTTTGCAATTTGCTCACAGTTACATTTCTAAAAACCAAAAAAATCTAACAAGACCACCAGTGGCCTGTTTATGTTACCATGAGTGGTTTACCAGCACACGTTTGTTTCAAAACTCTTGTGTTTTTCACAATTACTGAGTTTGCGTAATACAACGACATAATAATTGGTGTTCACGCCAGCCACCCACGCTGTCTCGTCAACACGTACGAGCAGGGAGCGTGTGCACGTGTAGAGAAGCAGTCCAAGGGAAGCAACAAACAATTTGCAGTCATGATGTTCTTATGATAGAATTTACATTCAATGACAGCTAACACTAACTATCCAAATCGCTATCATTAGCTAACAACACCCAAAGCTAGTGCGCGTGTTACATAGTTACGTCATTACGTCCGAGAAGCCGTAAGACGGCGGGATATAGCGATTAGAAAAAAGCTAGCGCTCCTGAATGTAAACAAACAAGTGGATCTATACAAATATCGACTGTAACGATACCAAGTACAAGAGCTATATATAGTCGATACTACTATGATTATGTCGGTATTTTTTATTATCACAAAATCTTTTGTCATTGTTATTGTTTATAAAGTCTGGAAATATGTCCCTTGACACATGACGACTTTAATTATGACCAATGTATGATCCTGTAACTACTTGGTATTGGATCGATACCCAAATTTGTAGTATGACCCAAAACTATTGTAAAGTATCCAAACAACAGAAGAATAAGTGATTATTACATTTGAACAGAAGTGTAGATGGAACATGTTAAAACAGAAAGTAAGCAGATAATAACAGTAAATGAACAAGTAGATTAATTAATGCATTTTCGACCGCTTTTCCTTTATAATTTTGACAAAATAATAGAATGGTAAATGACACAATATGCTACTACACTATCTTATTTAATGCCAACATTGATCTTAGATTGCAATAAGAAAAGAATGTTGAATGTATTATAAGATTTTCTGTTCAAATTAAGCCTATAGATAACTATTTTTGTGGACCCCTTTATTTTGAAAAGTATCGAAAAGCATTGAAATACATGTTGGTAACGGTACCAAAATATTGGCATGGGCACAACACTACTGTGTATGAAGACACATAATTAGCTGCTAGCTGCTTGTCAGCCGGCGGACCAAAATAACTACAATGTCAGCCAGGTGGGATCGGCGTTGGTGATCGGCAGTAAAAGGCGTAAATCGGCAATAGCGATCACATACTTTTTCACGAAAAAAGACAGATACTGATCGGCACATCCTCTATGTTACAAGAACCTTCTAGTGTTTTTAGGGATCTACTGAAAAATGCCAGTCATAGATCCTCTATCGAACGAAAAACATCTTCTGTTGTTTAGGAATCTACTCAAAAATGCTCGTCAAAGATCGTCTATAATACAAGAACCCTCTGCTGTTTTTTTAGGAATCTGCTGAAAAATGCTAGTCAAAGATTCTCTATATCAGTGGTCCCAACCTTTTTTGTAGCTGGGGACTGGTCAACGCTTGAAAATTTGTCCCACGGACCGGGGGGGGGGGGGGGGGGGGGGGGGGGGGGGGGTTCTTTTATTTTTTTTTTCTTTTCCAGAAAGAAATACAATCATGTGTGCTTACAGACAGTATCCCTGCAGACTGTATTGATCTATATTGATATATAATGTATTTATTGTGTTTTTATGTTGATTTAACTAAAAAAAAAAAAAAAAAAAAAAATTTTTTTTTTTTTTTTTTTTAATTTCTTGCGCGGCCTGGTACCAATCGGTCCGCGGACCGGTACCGGGCCGCGGCCTGGTGGTTGGGGACCACTGCTCTATATAACAAGAACCCTCTACTGAAAAATTCTAGTCCAAGATCCTCTATATGACAAGAAGCATCTGCTGTTTTTAGGAATCTACTGAAAAATGCTACTCAAAGATCCTCTATATAACAAGAACATTCTACTGTTTTTAGGGATCTACTGAAAAATGCCAGTCAAAGATCCTCTAACAAAAACATATTTTGTTTTTTAGGAATCTGCTGAAAAATGCTCGTCAAAGATCCTCTATATAACAAGAACCCTCTGCTGTTTTTAAGAATGTACTGAAAAATGCTAGTCAAAGATCCTTTATACAACAAGAACCCTCTGCTGTTAACTAGCGATCTACTGAAAAATGCTAGTCAGAGATCCTATATATAATAACAACCCTCTGCTGTTTTTAGGAATCTACTGAAAAATGTTAGTCAAAGATCCTCTATATAACAATACCCTCTGCTGTTTTTAGGAATCTACTGAAAAATTCTAGTCCAAGATCCTCTATATAACAAGAAGCATCCGCTGTTTTTAGGAATCTACTGAAAAATGCTAGTCAAAGATCCTCTATATAACAAGAACATTCTACTGTTTTTAGGGATCTACTGAAAAATGCCAGTCAAAGATCCTCTAACAAAAACATATTTTGTTTTTTAGGAATCTACTGAAAAATGCTCGTCAAAGATCCTCTATATAACAAGAACCCTCTGCTGTTTTTAAGAATGTACTGAAAAATGCTAGTCAAAGATCCTTTATACAACAAGAACCCTCTGCTGTATTTAGCAATCAGCTGAAAAATGCCAGTCACGGATCCTCTATACAACAAGAACCATCTGCTGTTTTTTTGGGAATCTACTGAACAATGCTAGTCAAAGATCCTCTATATAGCAAGAATCTTCTCCTGTTTTTAGGGATGTAATGAAAAATGCCAGGCAAAGATCATATACATATAACAAGAACCTTCTACTGTTTTGGGGATCTAATGAAAAATGCCAGTCAAAGATCCTCTATCTAACAAACAAATATTCTGTTTTTTAGGAATCTACTGGAAAAATGCCAGTCAAAGATCCTTTATACAACAAGAACCCTCTGCTGTTTTTATGAATCTACTGAAAATTGCTAGTCAAAGATCCTCTATATAACAATACCCTCTGCTGTTTTTATGAATCTACTGAAAATTGCTAGTCAAAGATCCTCTATATAACAATACCCTCCGCTGTTTTTATGAATCTACTGAAAATTGCTAGTCAAAGATCCTCTATATAACAATAACTTCTACTGTTTTTAGGGATCTACTGAAAAATGCCAGTCAAAGATCCTCTATCGAAAAAAAACAACATTCTGTTTTTTAGGAATCTACTGAAAAATGCTAGTCAAAGATCCTCTATACAACAAGAACCCTCTGCTATTTTAGGGATCTACTGAAAAATGCTAGTCAAAGATCTTCTAGATCAGTGGTACAAGTACCCCCAGTGGCACGCCCAAAAAAATCACTTAATGAAATATTCAAACACAGTGTTACTGTTCAAACTGTGTGTAATATTACAGTGGCCAAAAATATGTAATATACTTGTTAAATAAAACATCTGTGTCAAATATCAATATATGTCATTTATTTAGCATTATTTAATATGTTAATGCTTCATCGAAATCCCGCATTTGTTTATTAAACGTGTGTGGCGGACAAGGGCCGCCATCTTTCCAGATGAAGCAACTACAAGCCCCTCCCCCAAGCCCCTCCCCCAAGCCTCCCATCTCTCCAAACAACCTGCTAATCCACCGCGGGGAGTAGACGGAGAGTTTGGGGGCTGACGGAGCAGGGCGGCTGCCCCCTTGACAATGACCTGACACGCCCACCCCGAGTAAGGATGGGGGCGGGTCATGACATTCCCGCCGCCGACAACTGGGCAATGAGTCTACGCTCTTATTCCCGATCGTCAATCATTGCTCACGACCGGGCTGACGCAGACCGGCTCGTTAAATAGTTTAATTATGAGTCTACATGTGTGATGAGCAATGACACGCCTGATTGGCTTAATCAAAATGGCCTAATTGAGAAGACGCCGTGCAGCTTTGAGAACTTATTTTCTTCCGTCTCGGCGTCCACGTCCTGCCTCGGTGTGCATGTATTAGTGTTGTCCCCATACCAATATTTTGGTACTGTTACCGGTACCAAAAGTATTTCGGTACTTTTCTAAATAAAGGGGACCACAAAAAATTTAATTATTGGCTTTATTTTAACAAAATAATTTTACGGTAAATTAAACATTTGTTTATTATTGCAATTTTGTCCTTAAATAAAATAGCGAACATACAAGACAACTTGTCTTTTAGTAGTAAGTAAACAAACAAAGACTCCTAATTAGTCTGCTGACGTATGCAGTAACATATTGTTTTTGTCAACATTATTAAGGACAAGTGGTAGAAAATTATTTATTAATCTACTTGTTCATTTACTGTTAATATCTGCTTACTTTCTCTTTTAACATGTTCTATAAAACAAGTAAAACATCAAAACGGTCCGTTTTCCAAATTTTCCAGCATTTGTTGAAATCATGTGGTTTTTTAAGGTTGAGGTTAAAAGGAACTAGTGTTGTCCCGATACCAATATTTTGGTACCGGTACCGGTACCAAAAGTATTTCGGTACTTTTCGGTACTTTTTTTAAATAAAGGGGACCACAAAAAATGTCATTATTGGCTTTATTTTAACAAAATAATCTTACGGTAAATTAAACATATGTTTATTATTGCAATTTTGTCCTTAAATAAAATAGCGAACATACAAGACAACTTGTCTTTTAGTAGTAAGTAAACAAACAAAGACTCCTAATTAGTCTGCTGACGTATGCAGTAACATATTGTTTTTGTCAACATTATTAAAGGACAAGTGGTAGAAAATTAATTATTAATCTACTTGTTCATTTACTGTTAATATCTGCTTACTTTCTCTTTTAACATGTTCTATAAAACAAGTAAAACATCAAAACGGTCCGTTTTCCAAATTTTCCAGCATTTGTTGAAATCATGTTGTTTTTTAAGGTTGAGGTTAAAAGGAACTAGTGTTGTCCCGATACCAATATTTTGGTACCGGTACCGGTACCAAAAGTATTTCGGTACTTTTCGGTACTTTTTTTAAATAAAGGGGACCACAAAAAATGTCATTATTGGCTTTATTTTAACAAAATAATCCTATGGTAAATCAAACATATGTTTATTATTGCAATTTTGTCCTTAAATAAAATAGTGAACATACAAGACAACTTGTCTTTTAGTAGTAAGTAAACAAACAAAGGCTCCTAATTAGTCTGCTGACGTATGCAGTAACATATTGTTTTTGTCAACATTATTAAGGACAAGTGGTAGAAAATTCATTATTAATCTACTTGTTCATTTACTGTTAATATCTGCTTACTTTCTCTTTTAACATGTTCTATAAAACAAGTAAAACATCAAAACAGTCAGTTTTCCAAATTTTCCAGCATTTGTTGAAATCATGTGGTTTTTTAAGGTTGAGGTTAAAAGGTACTAGTGTTGTCCCGATACCAATATTTTGGTACCGGTACCAAAAGTATTTCGGTACTTTTCGGTACTTTTTTAAATCAATCAATCAATCAATCAATGTTTATTTATATAGCCCTAAATCACAAGTGTCTCAAAGGGCTGTACAAGCCACAACGACATCCTCGGTGTCGAGTGGGTCTGACATAATATTGTGAAAGTCCAACACATCAGCGAAAGTCCAGTCCATGGTGGGGCCAGCGGGAACCATCCCGAGCGGAGACGGGTCAGCAGCGTAGAGATGTCCCCATCTGATGGACAGGCTAGCGGTCCACCCCGGAGCAGAGTAGAAAAGAAAAGAAAAGAAACGGCAGATCAACTGGTCTAAAAAGGGAGTCTATTTAAAGGCTAGAGTATACAAATGAGTTTTAAGATGAGACTTAAATGCTTCTACTGAGGTAGCATCTCTAACTTTTACCGGGAGGGCATTCCATAGTATTGGAGCCCGAATAGAAAACGCTCTATAGCCCGCAGACTTTTTTTGGGCTCTGGGAATCACTAATAAGCCGGAGTTCTTTGAACGCAGATTTCTTGCCGGGACATATGGTACAATACAATCGTCAAGATAGGCAGGAGCTTGACCGTGTAGTATTTTATACGTAAGTAGTAAAACCTTAAAGTCGCATCTTAGGTGCACAGGAAGCCAGTGCAAGTGAGCCAGTATAGGCGTAATATGATCAAACTTTCTTGTTTTTGTCAAAAGTCTAGCAGCCGCATTTTGTACCATCTGTAATCTTTTAATGCTAGACATAGGGAGGCCCGAAAATAATACGTTACAGTAATCGAGACGAGACGTAACGAACGCATGGATAATGATCTCAGCATCGCTTGTGGACAAAATGGAACGAATTTTAGCGATATTACGGAGATGAAAGAAGGCCGTTTTAGTAACACTCTTAATGTGTGACTCAAACGAGAGAGTTGGGTGGAAGATAATACCCAGATTCTTTACCGAGTCGCCTTGTTTAATTGTTTGGTTGTCAAATGTTAAGGTGGTATTATTAAATAGATGTTGGTGTTGAGCAGGACCGATAATCAGCATTTCCGTTTTCTTAGCGTTGAGTTGCAAAAAGTTAGCGGACATCCATTGTTTAATTTCATTAAGACACGCCTCCAGCTGACTACAATCCGGCGTGTTGGTCAGCTTTAGGGGCATGTAGAGTTGGGTGTCATCAGCATAACAGTGAAAGCTAACACCGTATTTGCGTATAATGTCACCCAGCGGCAGCATGTAAATACTAAAGAGTGCAGGGCCAAGAACTGAACCCTGGGGAACTCCGCACGTTACCTTAACATAGTCCGAGGTCACATTGTTATGGGAGACACACTGCATCCTGTCAGTAAGATAAGAGTTAAACCAAGACAAGGCTAAGTCTGACATCCCAATACGCGTTTTGATACGCTCTAATAAAATATTATGATCAACAGTATCGAAAGCGGCGCTAAGATCAAGAAGCAGCAACATAGATGAAGCATCAGAATCCATCGTCAGCAATAGATCATTAGTCATTTTTGCGAGGGCTGTCTCCGTAGAGTGATTTGCCCTGAAACCGGATTGAAAAGGTTCACAGAGATTGTTAGTCACTAAGTGTTCATTTAGCTGCTGTGCAACAATTTTTTCGAGAATTTTCGAGATAAACGGTAGGTGGGACACCGGCCGGTAGTTCACCATGAGGTCAGGATCGAGGTTAGGTCTTTTGAGTAGAGGATGAATAACCGCTTTTTTGAATGCTAGAGGAACAGTACCAGAGGAAAGTGATAAGTTTATAATATTTAACACTGATGGACCTAATAAAACAAAAAGCTCCTTGATAAGTTTCCCAGGAATTGGGTCAAGTAAACATGTTGTTTGTTTTGTCCCATTTACACATTTTAACAATTCCTCCAATGTTATTTCATCAAAGAGAGAGAAACTATTTTGGAGGGCAATGTCCGTCGTATATACCGTCGTATTTGTGTTAATAGAACCCAGTTGTAGCTGGGATGCGTTGTCTTTAATCTCTTTTCTAATGACTTCAATTTTCTTATTAAAGAAATTCATAAAGTCATCTGCTGAGTGGGTGGAGCTACTGGGAGGAGTCTCTTGTTGGGTTAGCGATGCTACTGTACTAAACAAAAATTTAGGATCATTTTTGTTGAGGTGGATGAGATTTGAGTAATATTTAGCTTTAGCTGAGGTAAGCATGCGTTTATAAGTTATTAAACTATCACTCCATGCTTGATGGAAAACCTCAAGTTTAGTCGCACGCCATTTGCGTTCCAGCTTTCTACATGATAATTTCTGGGCTTTAGTTTCTTCTGTAAACCATGGGGTACGCCTTTTAGGGGCCCTTTTTAGCTTTAGCGGTGCTACAATATCAATGGTGTCGCGCAGGGCGTCGTTAAAGTTGTTAGTGAGGTTATCAATAGAGCCCACATAATTTGGGAATGGTGCCATTACTGAAGGCAGTAGGTCAATAAGAGTCGTCGTTGTGGCAGTATTAATGTTGCGGCTGCTATAGTCGTTATTATTATTATTATTAGTTTGTTGACAATGAGTCAGAACTTCTAATTTTATAAGGTAATGATCGGACATTACTTTAGTGTACGGGAGTATCGTAACTTTAGAGGTGGTGACACCCCTGACAAGCACTAGATCTATCGTATTACCGTTGCGATGCGTGGGTTCATTTATTATTTGTGTAAGACCACAGCTATCAATTATAGTCTGGAGCGCCACGCATGG
The DNA here is from genome assembly GCF_033978785.1 of Entelurus aequoreus. Classification (NCBI taxonomy): domain Eukaryota; kingdom Metazoa; phylum Chordata; class Actinopteri; order Syngnathiformes; family Syngnathidae; genus Entelurus; species Entelurus aequoreus. Next base: position 2,634,226 of record NC_084742.1, on the reverse strand, counting down.
AGGGTCCGATGGGGTATTCATATGGATGTTAAAGTCTCCCATTATGATTATATTGTCGGCGTGCGTCACTAGATCAGCAACGAACTCTGAAAATTCATTGATAAAGTCCGAATAGGGCCCAGGGGGGCGGTAGATGACAGCCAGGTGGAGAGGCAGCGGTGTGACAAACCTCATAGTGAGCACCTCAAACGAGTTATATTTATTATTTAGGTCCGAGGTAAGGCTAAAGTTTTTGTTGTATATTAGTGCAACACCCCCACCCCTTTTAATGGGGCGGGCAATATGCGTTCCCGCATAGCCAGGAGGAGACGCCTCACCCAGCGCAAAAAATTCGTCTGGTTTGAGCCAGGTCTCGGCTAGACCAACGACATCAAGATTGTTGTCTCTGATGACTTCATTAACTAATAACGTTTTGGAAGACAATGACCTTATGTTTAAAAAGCCCATATTATAGGTAGTGGGCTGTTTTGAGGAGTTTTTGTTGAAAGTATCCGTAGTAGCAATATTAATAATGTTACGTTTATTATGCATAGTGCACTTTAAATAATTTCGACCATATCTAGGAATTGATATGACAGGAATTTTTAGATTGTTTGCCACCTCAGTAAAATGCATGTCCACCTCTGACGCAGAAAAAACATTATGTGAGTTGTATATTATTCTAGAAGAATTGCTATGTGTGCAGAGATTATCCAGCCTGGCGCTGGCTAGTTCTAGCTTAACAGACTCCTTATTAGCGCTTCTTTGTGGATTAGCATTTAGCTTTTTCGTTAGCCCCGCTAACAACAAAGCATTTAGCTTTGTTGTTAGCCCCGCCCGACACCCCCGCTTCTGCTTCCGAGCGCATCGCTTACGTCTCTTTCTCCGACGGTCTCCGCTGGTAGTCGACGCCGCTGCTTCAAAGGCCACTGCTGGATGTAGCTCGCGAAGAATTCCCAAGCTAGCGAGCAGGTCCACCGTACACGCATCTATCAGCCCAAAATGGCCCGATCTCTCCACATCCAGAATCGTAAGTCGGTCGTAAGTGATCACGGAGTGAACACGCTGTGAGCCAGCCATGAAATTGACTGAATTGAGGGGTATTTTTGCCAAATCGGTCTACACTTCCAGGAGCGCTCGCACGAAGCCGCTGCTCTGAAGCGCAGCCAATGAATTCTGAATGAAATAAAGGGGACCACAAAAAATGTCATTATTGGCTTTATTTTAACAAAAAAATCTCACGGTACATGAAACATATGTTTATTATTGCAATTTTGTCCTTAAATAAAATAGTGAACATACAAGACAACTTGTCTTTTAGTAGTAAGTAAACAAACAAAGAAAGGCTCTTAATTAGTCTGCTGACGTATGCAGTAACATATTGTTTTTGTCAAAATTATTAAGGACAAGTGGTAGAAAATTATTTATTAATCTACTTGTTCATTTACTGTTAATATCTGCTTACTTTCTCTTTTAACATGTTCTATAAAACAAGTAAAACATCAAAACAGTCAGTTTTCCAAATTTTCCAGCATTTGTTGAAATCATGTGGTTTTTTTAGGTTGAGGTTAAAAGGAACTAGTGTTGTCCCGATACCAATATTTTGGTACCGGTACCAAAAGTATTTCGGTACTTTTCGGTACTTTTTTAAATAAAGGGGACCCCAAAAAATGTCATTATTGACTTTATTTTAACAAAATAATTTTACGGTAAATTAAACATATGTTTATTATTGCAATTTTGTCCTTAAATAAAATAGTGAACATACAAGACAACTTGTCTTTTAGTAGTAAGTAAACAAACAAAGACTCCTAATTAGTCTGCTGACGTATGCAGTAACATATTGTTTTTGTCAACATTATTAAGGACAAGTGGTAGAAAATTAATTATTAATCTACTTGTTCATTTACTGTTAATATCTGCTTACTTTCTCTTTTAACATGTTCTATAAAACAAGTAAAACATCAAAACGGTCCGTTTTCCAAATTTTCCAGCATTTGTTGAAATCATGTGTTTTTTTTAGGTTGAGGTTAAAAGGTACTAGTGTTGTCCCGATACCAATATTTTGGTACCGGTACCGGTACCAAAAGTATTTCGGTACTTTTCGGTACTTTTTTAAATAAAGGGGACCACAAAAAATTTCATTATTGGCTTTATTTTAACAAAAAAATCTCACGGTAAATTAAACATATGTTTATTATTGCAATTTTGTCCTTAAATAAAATAGTGAACATACAAGACAACTTGTCTTTTAGTAGTAAGTAAACAAACAAAGACTCCTAATTAGTCTGCTGACGTATGCAGTAACATATTGTTTTTGTCAACATTATTAAGGACAAGTGGCAGAAAATGTATTATTAATCTACTTGTTCATTTACTGTTAATATCTGCTTACTTTCTCTTTTAACATGTTCTATAAAACAAGTAAAACATCAAAACGGTCAGTTTTACAAATTTTCCACCATTTGTTGAAATCATGTGTTTTTTTAGGTTGAGGTTAAAAGGAACTAGTGTTGTCCCGATACCAATATTTTGGTACCGGTACCGGTACCAAAAGTATTTCGGTACTTTTTTAAATAAAGGGGACCACAAAAAATGTCATTATTGGCTTTATTTTAACAAAATAATCTTACGGTAAATTAAACATATGTTTATTATTGCAATTTTGTCCTTAAATAAAATAGTGAACATACAAGACAACTTGTCTTTTAGTAGTAAGTAAACAAACAAAGACTCCTAATTAGTCTGCTGACGTATGCAGTAACATATTGTTTTTGTCAACATTATTAAAGGACAAGTGGTAGAAAATTAGTTATTAATCTACTTGTTCATTTACTGTTAATATCTGCTTACTTTCTCTTTTAACATGTTCTATAAAACAAGTAAAACATCAAAACAGTCAGTTTTCCAAATTTTCCAGCATTTGTTGAAATCATGTGGTTTTTTTAGGGTGAGGTTAAATTGAGTTATTAATCTACTTGTTCATTTACTGTTAATATAGTCGGGGCGGTATGGCTCCGTTGGTAGAGTGGCTGTGCCAGCAACTTGAGGGTCCCAGGTTCGATCCCCGCTTCCGCCATCCTAGTCGCTACCGTTGTGTCCTTGGGCAAGACACTTTACCCACCTGCTCCCAGTGCCACCCGCACTGGTTCAAATGTAACTTAGATATTGGGTTTCACTATGTAAAAGTGCTTTGAGTCACTAGAGAAAAGCGCTATATAAATATAATTCACACACTAATTCACACATATCTGCTTACTTTCTTTTTTAACATGTTCTATCTACACTTCTGTTAAAATGTAATAATCACTTATTCTTCTGTTGTTTGATACTTTACATTAGTTTGGGATGACACCACAAATGTGGGTATCAATCCGATACCAAGTAGTTACAGGATCGCACATTGGTCATATTCGAAGTCCTCATGTGTCCGGGGACGTATTTCCTGAGTTTATAAACATAATATACATTTTTTTTAAACGAAAGAAGATTTTGTGATGTTAAAAAATATCGACGTAAACATAGTAGTATCGACTTGATACGCATTACAGTGCATGTTCGGTGTCGATCCACCAATGGCGTGTGTTTATATTGTAGCGTCCCGGAAGAGTTGGTGCTGCAGGGAATTCTGGGAATTTGTTCTGTAGTGTTTATGTTGTTTTAGGATCCAAATATTCTCCCAGAATGTGTGGTTTCACTATATGGCACATGTTTATGACAGTGTTGGCATTGTTCATACTGCTACCCTCAGTGTGACATGTATGGCTGTGGAGAAACTATGCTATTGTTCAAAGTCAAGATGATTGCGTCATTACTTCATTATTGGGCACAATAACATCTTGGTTAGGCTTTGGTAATTATAGAGTATATGATTTGTGACTTTTTTTTAATTATGTACGACAAATCAAACTCGCCACAAAATTAACAACAACAAGATTGACTTTTCAAAGATTATTTTAAAGATTGAAAGTTGCCATCAATCTCACGGATCGGCGCTTATGCGTGTAGGGAGCCTAAATGGATCTTTCTCCAGGTTAGAAACCATAAGGCGCCTCAATACCAACTGGCCTTGAGTCGATTGAAATTGCATCGATGGCGGCGGTGTCCTGAACGTCGGAGGGATGAATGGACATCAAACGCCGACAGCGGCGCTCCAATTAAGAAGCGAGCTGCCCTGATCCTTATCCAGCATGGTCCCAGATCAAACGCCACCCGAGGACCTCCCGATCACTTCCCATGAGCCAAACTTACAGGAAGTGAAAAATGTTGAAAACGGCTGAGGCGGCAACTTCTGCGCATATTTACAAACGGCGAAGGGTGCATTGAAGCGCGTCACGTTTGGAATTCAGTTCACAGCGGGAAAAAAAAAAAAACAAGCTTATTTATTATGCAACTGAGATGGAATTAAATCAAATGTATGCAAATTCCGGCAAGGGCAACAGCTGTTCTGACTGGTATGAATAAATTAGGTGTTATTCCATGACCCCCAAGATGAGGATCAAGGGTCAATTTGGGATTAGCTGGATTAATTTGTTGAACCACTCCCCACAGAATGTGCAGAATTTTGAAAGCCTGCTAATGGAATATTGAGTCTCGACACAAATGTTGGTGTCAATTTGCTACTTTTATTCAAAATCCTGCGACCGCATCAATTGGAAGAGAGCAAAAACAAATATAGCGATGCATTAAACTGCAGTATCGCACGAAAGTGAGGGCAGCCCTCACATTTCAGGGATGATACTACAGCATCTAGTAGACTTTTGGGTAGTCAGTGTACAGCAGGGGTCAGCAACCTTTTTGAAAGCAAGAGCTACTTCTTGGGTAGTGATTAATGCGAAGGGCTACCAGTTTGATACACACTTAAATAAATTGCCAGAAATAGCCAATTTGCTCAATTTACCTTTAACTCAATGTTATTATTAATAATTAATGATATTTACACTTAATTGAACGGTTTAAAAGAGGAGAAAACACCAAAAAAATGACAATTACATTTTGAAACATAGTTTATCTTCAATTTCGACTCTTTAAAATTCAAAATTCAACCGAAAAAAAAGAAGAGAAAAACTAGCTAATTCTAATCTTTTTGAAAAAATTAAAAAAAGAATTTATGGAACATCATTAGTCATTTTTCCTGATTAAGATTAATTGTAGAATTTTGATGACATGTTTTAAATAGGTTAAAATCCAATCTACACTTTGTTAGAATATATAACAAATTGGACCAAGCTATATTTCTAACAAAGACAAATCATTATTTCTTCTAGATTTTCCAGAACAAAATTTTTAAAAGAAATTCAAAAGACTTTGAAATAAGATTTAAATTTGATTCTACAGATTTTCTAGATTTGCCGGAATAATTTTTTTGAATTTTAATCATTATAAGTTTGAAGAAATATTTCACAAATATTCTTCGTCGAAAAAACAGAAGCTAAAATGAAGAATTAAATTAAAATTTATTTATTATTCTTTACAAAAAAAAAAAAAAAATTACTTGAACATTGATTTAAATTGTCAGGAAAGAAGAGGAAGGAATTTAAAAGGTAAAAAGGTATATGTGTTTAAAAATCCTAAAATCATTTTTAAGGTTGTATTTTTTTCTCTAAAATTGTCTTTCTGAAAGTTATAAGAAGCAAAGTAAAAAAATTAATGAATTTATTTAAACAAGTGAAGACCAAGTCTTTAAAATATTTTCTTGGATTTTCACATTTTTTTTTAGTTTTGTCTCTCTTAGAATTAAAAATGTCGGGCAAAGCGAGACCAGCTTGCTAGTAAATAAATACGATTTAAAAAATAGAGGCAGCTCACTGGTAAGTGCTGCTATTTGAGCTATTTTTAGAACAGGCCAGCGGGCTACTCATCTGGTCCTTACGGGCTACCTGGTGCCCGCGGGCACCGCGTTGGTGACCCCTGGTGTACAGCTTGTATTGTATTTTATCTAGTTTGCACTTTGTCTGTATTATTATTATTATTATTATTGGCTTTTATCTAGTTTGCACTTTGTCTGTATTATTACTATTATCATTATTATTGACTCCTCTTTGCCTTATTCTTTTTATTTTCTTATTTTTAATGATGTTAGATCTGTGTTGCTGTTGGGGACAAGTATTGTAAATTAGCTTTGGCTACAAACACTATGATGCATACATTGGATAACTGTTTCAGATATCTATGTTTCTGTATATGTCCCTATTTCAAATAAACCTTTATATATATACACTACCGTTCAAAAGTTTGGGGTCACCCAAACAATTTTGTGTTCGAGCCTTCATTTCTAAGAACAAGAATAGACTGTCGAGTTTCAGATGAAAGTTCTCTTTTTCTGGCCATTTTGAGCGTTTAATTGACCCCACAAATGTGATGCTCCAGAAACTCAATCTGCTCAAAGGAAGGTCAGTTTTGTAGCTTCTGTAACGAGCTAAAGTGTTTTCAGATGTGTGAACATGATTGCACAAGGGTTTTCTAATCATCAATTAGCCTTCTGAGCCAATGAGCAAACACATTGTACCATTAGAACACTGGAGTGATAGTTGCTGGAAATGGGCCTCTATACACCTATGTAGATATTGCACCAAAAACCAGACATTTGCAGCTAGAATAGTCATTTAGCACATTAGCAATGTATAGAGTGTATTTCTGTAAAGTTAAGACTAGTTTAAAGTTATCTTCATTGAAAAGTACAGTGCTTTTCCTTCAAAAATAAGGACATTTCAATGTGACCCCAAACTTTTGAACGGTAGTGTGTATATATATATATATATATATATATATATATATATATATATATATATATATATATATATATATATATATATATATATATATCTATATAAAATCCTAACGATATACATCCCTTGTCGAGACATGACACTCATTTGTGTAGCATCTATTTGGACAATAATGGCTGGGTGTTGTGGCTAATATATATATATATATATATATATATATATATATATATATATATATATATATATGTATATATATATATATATATATATATATATATATATATATATATATATATATATATATATATATATATATATATATATATATATGTATATATACATATATATATATATGTATATATATATATATATATATATATATATATATATATATATATATACACATATATATATATATATATATATATATATACACATATATATATATATATATGTGTATATATATATATATATATATATATACACATATATATATATATATATATATATATGTGTGTATATATATATATGATGTGTATATATATATATATATATATATATATGATGTGTATATATATATATATATATATATATATATATGATGTGTATATATATATATATATATATATATATATATATATATATATATATAATATATATATATATATATATATATATATATATATATATATATATTAGCCACAACACCCAGCCATTATTGTCCAAATAGATGCTACACAAATGAGTGTCATGTCTCGACAAGGGATGTATATCGTTAGGATTTTATCAGTATCGATGACAATATCAATATCGGTATTCATCGGTACTCTTATCCGTACTATGTGTACCGTGTTTTCCAGACTTCCGGTTCATAAGCTGCACCCACTAAATTAAAAAAATATGTTTTTCCATATATTAGCCGCACCGGACAATAAACCGCAGATATATACTTTGCGGATTTAGTTATTTACACATAATTTGTAAATTGTTATTTAGTTTATTTTCAAACTGTGTCTGTAACACGGCAGTAAAATGGATTTTCAAACAAAACAGAAGTCATCTCATGGACCCACTCGCTGCGAAAGCTCGGTCTCCAATCAGATAAACAGACTCAATAACTCCACGGTGACAACTTGGTAAATTTACAAAACTGAAACAATACAAAAAGAATGCCAATGTAATTTAATAGTACCAACACTGACACTCGTAAATGTGTTAGTACAGTAGCTAATGCTAATAACGTGATTACATTACGGTGTTACGTACAAATATGCATGGCAACACTCCTACAGACATCACACATGGGACGGATTAGTTTTAGTTATATTGTAAAACTTACAGACGTTGCTTGGAGTGATGAATGAAAAATTCATCACTCCAATTCAAAGAGAAACGCTATGGACGGCTACAAGACGAAACAGAACTTGTACTTCCGGTTGAAAGCTCTAAAAAGAAGGGCACTGCACTACTATAGCACCTGCACCGAGCGAACTCGTCCAAAAGATGGCGCCATAGCACAACAAAAAACAGCTTTTCAGTATATTTGCTTGTTGTTGTTGTTTTAAACTCTTTGCATTATGACCGTCAGGGAAGAAAAATCCAGAAATTAGCTGCACCGTTTTATAAGCCGCAAGGGTCAAAGCGTAGGACAAAAGTAGCGGCTTATAGTCTGAAATTTCTGGTCATTGGTGAAAAAAAGATGTTTAAAAATGCACTTTTTATGACCATTTTTTTAACCACAAGAGGTTGTACACCAACAACAACATATAACATTTAATAGCAGGGAAGTCTATCCACACCTGCTTTTTAAGTCTTAAAAACATAAACTATGGAAAGAAGAGGGGACTCGCTGTGAACTTAAAAATGACTATTTGCGAGGAGAATGGCAACGGCGTGCTCATTGGTGATTTGGCGTTGTTAGCTTCGACAGCTAGCGACACTTCCAACTTGCTTGTTTGCACAATTGTCGCACCATGCGCCTGTCAGGACTGCGTCAGCCTGTCTCAGAGGTCACTTTGTGTCACCAGAAATGCTTTAAATGTGACCAAACTCTCACAGTCTCGCTGCATAGCTTCGGGTTGCTAGGCAACTGCTTTGAGCTAGCTTTTCAGCAAGTTAGCCTCCGGCTCGCGGCACCATTACGTCGAGGATTTTATCGGCGAATGGGGCTTTGCACCGCAGCAGGTCTCTAGTTGCAATGAGACAAGACTGTTTTGGAAAATACATGCCAGAGTAAACCTTTACTACCGTGAAGGAGAAGGCACTACAGCAGGGGTCACCAACGCGGTGCCCGCGGGCACCAGGTAGCCCGTAAGGACCAGATGAGTAGCCCGCTGGTCTGTTCTAAAAATAGCTCAAATAGCAGCACTTACCAGTGAGCTGCCTCTATTTTTTAAATTGTATTTATTTACTAGCAAGCTGGTCTCGCTTTGCCCGACATTTTTAATTCTAAGAGAGACAAAACTCAAATAGAATTTGAAAATCCAAGAAAATATTTTAAAGACTTGGTCTTCACTTGTTTAAATAAATTCATTAATTTTTTTACTTTGCTTCTTATAACTTTCAGAAAGACAATTTTAGAGAAAAAATACAACCTTAAAAAGGATTTTAGGATTTTTAAACACATATACCTTTTGACCTTTTAAATTCCTTCCTCTTCTTTCCTGACAATTTAAATCAATGTTCAAGTAATTTATTTTTTTTATTGTAAAGAATAATAAATAAATTTTAATTTAATTCTTAATTTTAGCTTCTGTTTTTTCCGACGAAGAATATTTGTGAAATATTTCTTCAAACTTATTATGATTAAAATTCAAAAAAATGATTCTGGAAAATCTGGAAAATCTAGAAAATCTGTAGAATCAAATTTAAATCTTATTTCAAAGTCTTTTGAATTTCTTTTAAAATTTTTGTTCTGGAAAATCTAGAAGAAATAATGATTTGTCTTTGTTAGAAATATAGCTTGGTCCAATTTGTTATATATTCTAACAAAGTGTAGATTGGATTTTAACCTATTTAAAACATGTCATCAAAATTCTAATATTAATCTTAATCAGGAAAAATTACTAATGATGTTCCATAAATTATTTTTTAAATTTTTTCAAAAAGATTCAAATTAGCTAGTTTTTCTCTTCTTTTTTTCGGTAGAATTTTGAATTTTAAAGAGTCGAAATTGAAGATAAACTATGTTTCAAAATTTAATTGTAATTTGTTTCGTGTTTTCTCCTCTTTTAAACCGTTCAATTAAGTGTAAATATCATTAATTATTGATAATAACATAGAGTTAAAAGGTAAATTGAGCAAATTTGCTATTTCTGGCAATTTATTGAAGTGTGTATCAAACTGGTAGCCCTTCGCATTAATCACTACCCAAGAAGTAGCTCTTGCTTTCAAAAAGGTTGGTGACCCCTGCACTACAGGGACACGAAGGATAAACTCACAATGCTAGTTTGTGCTAAGGCTAGCGGTGACTGCAAGGAGATGCCAGAGTGTTAAAACAATGCAAGGACACAAGGTAAAAATTATTTTCCTTTTTTTTCTTTTTATTGTAGCAACATGGTTGTTAATGTTTTGGAGAGCACCAAAAAGCATGTGTGTGTGCTAAAAGTTAAGCTTGCTGTTGTTGTGTTGTTTTGTTATGTTGGTTTGATATACCGTACATTTCGGAATATAAGCCGCTACTTTTCCCCCCACGTTTTTTAAACCCTGCAGCTAATTTATGGATTTTTTTTCCGCTGACGGCCACAATGCAAATAGTTCTCATAAAACGCGAGCAAAGACACTGAAATATTGTGTTATTGTTTGTCCTATGGCACCATCTTTTGAACGAGTTTGCGCAGTGTCGACAGTGTTTCCCGCGGTTTAAAGCTTTGAACCGGAAGTACGAGTGCTGTTCTGTCTTCTAATCGTCCATAGCGTTTCTACTCGTGTAGATTCTTCATTTATCGTTATAAGCAACGTTTGTAACTTTTGCAATATAGCTGAAACAATTCGTACATACAAATCCGTCTGTAGGAGTGTTTTCGTGCATATTTGTACGTGCTATTGTAATGTAATCAACACACATTTACAAGTGTCGTTGTTAGTATTATCAACTTACAATGGCATTCTTTTTGTGTTGTTTCAATTTCGTAAATTCACCAAGTCGTCACCGTGGAGTTATTAAGTCTGTTTAGCTCCTATGTGTCAAAGTCAAGTCCCGGGGGCCAGATCCGGTATATTTGATTAGTATTAGAACCGGCCCGCAGGCCACAGCCACCTGTAGCTGTTTTGCACGCACCAATACTCCATCAGTGTTGGCGCTAGGAATTTTCAAAACGGGGTCCCAGGGACCCCATCAAGTCATAAAAATAGGGTCCCACAGTACATTTTTGGGGTCCCACTTTGACTTTAACCATTTTGAAAACAAATGATAAATGTATACATTATCTTGTTATATCTCACATTCTATATTGTGTTTTGGAAATGTTTTGTCTTAAACGTTACTTAATTCATTTTTTTTTTTAAATACAAAAGAGAACACATTTTAATGCATGTATGTATTCAGTTATAAACATTCAATCACTTTCTTCTTTCCTTCATGGATCTAAACTTTACTGCTTCCGGTATTTTTTTCTATATTTTTATTGTAATATTTTCAGAATGTGTTTGTTCTATTTTTGGCCAAAGTAAGACAAAGAAAACAATCTGAAGTTGTCTTTATTTTTTAGTTTTAATGCCATGATTTTAATAGTCCGGCCCGCTTGTGCACAGATTTTCCTCCATGCGGCCCCTGAGCTAAAATGAGCTTGACACCCCTAGTTGGAGAGCTCACTTCCACAGCTAGTGGGTCCACGACGATGACTTCTGTTTTGTCTGATCAGCCATTTTACTGCCGTGTTACAGACACCGTTTAAAAACAATTAAGGTAAACATTTACATAATCTTTCTGTGTAAATAACTCATTTCACAACCTATATATCTGCGGCTTATAGTCTGCACTGTAAAAAGTCAGTGTTCAAAAACAAGAAAAAATTAAAAATAAAAAAATTAGGGGTATTTTATTCGAACTAAGCAAAATTATCTGCCAATAGAACAATAAAATTCTGCTTGTCAAGACTTTCCAAAACAAGTAAAATTAGCTAACCTCCATGAACCCAAAACACCTTAAAATAAGTATATTCTCACTAATAACAAGTGGACTTTTCTTGGTAGAAAAAAAAGACACCTTTTTGCTCAATATGTTGAAAAATATTCTTAAATGAAGTAAATGCTAGTGCCATTATCTTGACATAATGACATGCGCTAAGCATCATGATTTTTTTTTCATGCTTGAAGTAAGAAATGATGACTTTAAAAAAGTAGTTTTATACTTGTGAGTGTTGATGACACAACAGTTGATATTCTAGTTTCAAGCATGTTTTACTCAATATAGCTCATCAAATCTCAGCAACAAGCTGTAATATCTTACTGACATCATTTAGGACCAAAACCCTTAAAACAAGTAAAAGACTCCAAGATAAAATCTGCTTAGTGAGAAGAATTATCTTATCAGACAGAAAATAAGCAAATATCACCCTTATTTGAGATATTTAATCTTACTTAGATTTCAGTTTTTGCAGTGTGGTGCTGCCAATATATGGAAACATATTTTTTCTTCTAAAATTTAGCGGGTGTAGCTTATATACCGGCATATATTTTTTATATACTAAAATAGGGACTTTTTTCAAGGCTCGAACACATTATTCCTGTTTACATTGCTTCTTACGGGGAACTCTGCTTCAGTATACAAACTTTTCAGCTTACGAGCCATGTTCCAAAACCAGTAAAGTTTGTAAATCGAGGTTATAAATGGGTTATACTTGTTTTTTGTCTAAATAAAAATAAATACTTAAATATCTGCTTGACTTATGATTTCACAGCAAACTAACCATCAAATTAATAAAAATGACAATACATTTTCCGGTGTTCTTTACAGCATACCGTATTTCCTTGAATTGCCGCCGGGTTTATAGTATGCGCCTGCCTAGAATTACCACCGGGTCTAACTTGTTTCGCAAAATAATTAGCATAGGCCTAGAATTTCCGCAGGGTCAAACTCGTCACGTCACGAGTGACACTTCACCTGTCATCATTTTCAAAATGGAGGAGGCTGATTTCAACAATTTGAAATCGCATAAAGGGAAGAAGATTAAGAGCTATTCAGTAGGATTTAAGGTCCAAGCTATTGAATATGCTAAAAATAACAGTAAGCAGCTATGTTTTATTAATATACCGTAGCTGCGTGTGTCAAATATGAGTCATTAAATGACTCCCGCCTCCTGGTGGTAGAGGGCGCTAGTGATCCTTCTTGCGACTACTCGGCTGCAGAAGAAGAAGTGACAACAAGCAGCAACAGTTAGCAGCGATCGTTTATTTTTTCCTCTCGCTTGCACTTTTAACATGGAGGATTACATATCTAAAATAAAACAGTTTCCTAAATTGGACTCTCAATTGAAGCAGGAGGTAATAATTAAAGGAATATCTCCATCGAGACAGAGAGACTTTTAAAACTAAAGAAAGATAAGGAAGACTTCTATAAACAAGTTATCCATGCTTTTGTTCAGAAGGAGCTGCGCATAGACTTCATTTATAAGTAAAGGTAAGACCATAATAACGTTTTTTTAATTAAATGTGCTTTTCATGATGGTATCCTTACATCACACTCAAATTTATAAGCGCAGGCCTAAATTTACCGCATGCCTTTGGTAAGTGCCAGAGTGAGAAGAGGTTTTAAAATAATTAGCGCATGCTTACATTTACCGCATGCCTTTGGTAAGTGCCAGAGTGAGAAGAGGTTTTAAATTAATTACCGCCCCGGCGCTAATTCAAGGAAATACGGTATTACTTTAAATTGAAAAAAACTACTACTGTTTTTTGGGTTAAAATTCTGTTGACTGAGCTGCCAGTTTTTGACTGTAAAATCCATGGTTGTTGTTTTTAACGGTAAAAAAAACCCAAACAGTACATTTATTTTTACGGTACAAAAACTGGCAGCTAAGTTGCCAGAATAAAAAAAAAAACTTGTACTGTTTTTGTGGTAAAAAACTACCATTTTATGGCGTTAAAATTCCGCCGCATGGTCAGGATTGTACCGCCTCTGCCTCAATTTGAGCCAGGAAAAAAACCCTGGTTACTGTACGTAAACGGTCCGTAAAACCGGTTTAACACCAAAAAAAAAACTGTAAAAAAAATAAATAAAACGCTGTCATCGATCCGTCCGCTCCCCATCACTCATAAGCAGCCTGACAGCTCTGACAGAGCTGCCAACACACAGCTTCTCAAATCACACATCTCTTTTTTTGTGTGTTGCTGTGCACGTTTCTCAACAGGAAAACACTCGGGTTCCTTCCTCTACACAAAAAAAAAAAAAACACAAAAGATGTGCAGCGCTGCTAAAATATGTCTAAAAAAATGAGTTATTCAGATCTACTTCATTCTCTATTAAGCCCTGATTCTTCCGACTCCTTTTCGGATGTGTCCAATTGTGCAAGTGGAATATCAGGATGTCGTCCGGTACCCGGTTGCCATGACGAGGAAGGGTAACAAGTGTGACCTGAAGGGGCCAGGGGGGCTTACTTCCTAGTTCACTGCTGCCTCACTGATTTTACGTCACGGTGGAAAAGGTGTGTGCTTTCAGCCAGGCCAGGGTGGCTGTAATGCAAAATAATCATTGAAAAATGTGTTGACGTGACACTTTTTTTTTCCCCCCTGAGAAATTGATTATTGCAGCATCACACACACATCTCAGGGGATATTATTATGGGACATTTAGGACCCTCACATCTCTATGATCATCTCATTGTGAGGAGGAGGAGGAGGAGGAGGAGGATGTGTGTGTGTGTGTGGGGGGGCAGCAAATAGGAATTCTCACCACATAACCCCCCCACCCCCCTTCTCTGCTTCCTACGTTAGGTTTGTTGTCACAGTTTGATTCCACAACCTGCAGCAATGCTTAAAAAAAAAAAAAAACATTTCTTCCTTCATTCATAATTAAGGACGTGCACTTTCTGCCTATTAAAGCAAATAATAAACACACACCCACAAAAAAAGGTCATAGGAGATATAAATATTGAGGCAATGCCTCATCGGAGCCTGCATGCCCTATTGTTGTTATAAAATATAAAAACATCCCCCCCTTAGTAAACAACAAGCCAAGCCAGACTGATTCCTCAAAGGCAAAACGGTCGTGTCAGTGAACGCACCACGCGTAGTACACGTTGAGGGATAATAAAAGCAGTAAAAAAAAAAATTCAAAAAAATACAGAAACTTACCGACGCCGTATTTTTCCTGCTCCGTGGGTATCCACATGTTCTTGTTAAGTGAGGGGACTGATTAGCGGCGAAATTGGTGCCGTCAGAGGCATTCTATTGGCGTGCTTTCCTCCGCTCCGTAGTAGGAGTCATTGTTTGGACAGAACGCGGCGAGAATGCGCCTCTGCCGCCGCCGCCGCCGCAGCTGGTAGCGGTACGGAGAGACATGGTGCGTTCGCGTGCTGTCGGCGATCCTGCTATCACTCCAGTGGAATTCGCGTTGTGCGTTCAAATGCGCTTCCTTTCCCCCACCTCTTTCCATTCCTTCATTCTAAATACCTCCGCTAACTAGTTGCGACTAGTTATTTTAGCGTTTAACAGCTTTAACCAAGGTTTATAACGAAGGGCTCTCACAATGTTATGATTTTGACGTAAAGCAAAACAATATTCGTTTAAAAGGTTTGTATTTCAACCAGATTTGACTCGATCTACGCGAAACTAATCATCCATCCATCCATGTTTCTACCGCTTGTCCAATCACCAGTAGTTTAATCAACGCCAATGATACGGTTGAGTGCCACAAAGTAAAGTGCTGAGAATGTCCGAGCTGACATGAACGCAACGCTGACCGTGCATTGTGGGACTTGTAGTAGGAACGTCGTGACGTCAATGTGGTTAGAAAGGACTCTTTACTCGGAAAGCTCCTAACGATGATGCTGTGTTCCGAATTTAAATTATTTACTGAACTTGTGTGAGCCTATGTCTTTGCACTTTGTTTTATATATATATATTTTTTTTTTTTATTTTTTTTTTTTAAATTTTTTTTTTAATTTTTTTTTATTTTATTTATTTTATTTTTTTTAAATTTAATTATTTTTTTTATTTTTTTTTGCATTCTTCTTTAGTGACTTTATTGAGTTTACAACCCCCTGGCGCTGTTTTGTACTGTTTTTGTACTTATTTTGTACTTATTTTGATTATTATTTCTCAATTGTTTGTAAATTTTGCAATTTATAAATAAAGGTTTATAAAATAAATAAAAAAAATAAAAAATAAAAAACTCGGAAAGCTCCTCAAATTGAAGACTAAAAAACAAATTTAAAAGAAGACATGTAATTAAATTAAGCGTGTGTGTTACATACTTGGCATAAAAAGATGTTTCTTATTCTGATTTAAGGCAGGGGTGTCCAAACTTTTTCCACTGAGGGGTGCGCACTGAAAAACGAAAGCATGCTGGGGGACATTTTGATATTTTTCATTTTCAAAACCATTATAATTGGTTGTAATAATGTAATCATTAGGGCTCCCCCAAAAGTCCCAGGGACCCAAAAGGGTCCCAGTCATTAAAGCGTTAAATATAAACATTTATTTTTACTTTATAGGTCAACTTTAGCTTTATCCGTTGACATAAAGTTGTACTTTTTTATGTTGTATGCCCTTTTTGTCAAATTTATATGGTAAAAACACAAAATCTGCCATTATTTTGCCTAAAAAAATATTCAAAGTGGAATATTTGGTGGGAAGTAATTAGAGCCTTAAATAGATCCACAATTCACATAACACTGCTTTTAACACTTTTTTTTTTTGTTATTGTATTTTGTATTTATTTTATTTTATTTTTTTAATTTGTTATACAATGGGGAAAAAAAGTTTTTAAAAAGTACAGACTAAGGCCCTCACTGGTGTTAAGGTGTGTTAAATATAAGTCATTTATCAATATACACTTTCGAACAACATTGCAAAAAAGTTGTATTTAAAGATGTTGACTACGTTGGTGGATCCACGTCGTTGTTTTGGAAATGACCAAATTTCAAAGGTCAAATCAACGTCACAACCTGACATTGAATAAACGTTGTCAAAAAGCATGTTGTTTCAACGTTGTTTGTGTTGCAGAATATTGGTTGGGAAATGACCACATTTCAATGTCGAATCAACGTCACAACCTGACATTCAATAAACCAGGGGTCACCAACGCGGTGCCCGCGGGCACCAGGTAGCCCGTAAGGACCAGATGAGTAGCCCGCTGGCCTGTTCTCAAAATATCTCAAATAGCAGCACTTACCAGTGAGCTGCCTCTATTTTTTTAATTTTATTTATTTACTAGCAAGCTGGTCTCGCTTTGCCCGACATTTTTAATTCTAAGAGAGACAAAACTCAAATAGAATTTGAAAATCCAAGAAAATATTTTAAAGACTTGGTCTTCACTTGTTTAAATAAATTCATAATTTTTTTTACTTTGCTTCTTATAACTTTCAGAAAGACAATTTTAGAGACAAAATACAACCTTAAAAATGATTTTAGGATTTTTAAACACATATACTTTTTTACCTTTTAAATTCCTTCCTCTTCTTTCCTGACAATTTAAATCAATGTTCAAGTAAATTTATTTTTTTTATTGTAAAGAATAATACATACATTTTAATTGAATTCTTCATTTTAGCTTCTGTTTTTTCGACGAAGAATATTTGTGAAATATTTCTTCAAACTTATTATGATTAAAATTCAAAAATTATTCCGGCAAATCTAGAAAATCTGTAGAATCAAATTTAAATCTTATTTCAAAGTCTTTTGAATTTCTTTTAAAATTTTTGTTCTGGAAAATCTAGAAGAAATAATGATTTGTCTTTGTTAGAAATATAGCTTGGTCCAATTTGTTATATATTCTAACAAAGTGCAGATTGGATTTTAACCTATTTAAAACATGTCATCAAAATTCTAAAATGAATCTTAATCAGGAAAAATTACTAATGATGTTCCATAAATTCTTTTTTTAAGTTTTTCAAAAAGATTCAAATTAGCTAGTTTTTCTCTTCTTTTTTTTCGGTTGAATTTTGAATTTTAAAGAGTCGAAATTGAAAATAAACTATGTTTCAAATTTTAATTGTCATTTTTTTGGTGTTTTCTCCTCTTTTAAACCGTTCAATTAAGTGTAAATATCATTAATTATTAATAATAACATAGAGTTAAAGGTAAATTGAGCAAATTGGCTATTTCTGGCAATTTATTGAAGTGTGTATCAAACTGGTAGCCCTTCGCATTAATCACTACCCAAGAAGTAGCTCTTGCTTTCAAAAAGGTTGGTGACCCCTGCAATAAACGTTGTCAAAAAGCATGTTGTTTCAACGTTGCATTTATGAAGTAGAATATTGGTTGGGAGAAGACCAAAATTCAATGGTCAAATCAACGTCAGAACACAACATTGGTTAAAGGCCTACTGAAAGCCACTACTAGCGACCACGCAGTCTGATAGTTTATATATCAATGATGAAATCTTAACATTGCAACACATGCCAATACGGCCAGGTTAACTTATAAAGTGACATTTTAAATTTCCCGGGAAATATCCGGCTGAAAACGTCTCGGTATGATGACGTTTGCGTGTGACGTCACGGGTTGAAGCAGACATTTTGGAATAGCACGGTGGCCAGCTTAAGTCGTCTGTTTTCACCACATAATTCCACAGTATTCTGGACATCTGTGTTGGTGAATCTTTTGCAATTTGTTCAATTAACAATGGAGACTGCAAAGAAGAAAGCTGTAAGTGGGATCGGTGTAGTAGCGGCTGCCTACAGCAACACAAGCAGGAGGACTTTGAGTTGGATAGCAGACGCGCTATCCGACGCTAGCCGCTGACCGCACCGATGATCTGAAGTCCTCCGTCGCGCCGTCGATCGCTGGAACGCAGGTGAGCACGGGTGTTGATGAGCAGATGAGGGCTGGCGTAGGTGGAGAGCTAATGTTTTTAGCATAGCTCTGTCGAAGTCCCGTAGCTAAGTTAGCTTCAATGGCGTCGTTAGCAACAGCATTGCTAGGTTTCGCCAGGCTGGACAGCATTAACCGTGTGGTTACAGGTCCGGTGTTTGGTTCGGTGTCTCCTGATAGTAGAAGTAATAGGAGTATTGTTGATCTTCTGTCTATCCTTCCAGTCAGGGGCTTATTTCTTCTGTTTCTATCTGCATTTAAGCACGATGCTATCACGTTAGCTCCGTAGCTAAAGTGCTTCACCGATGTATTGTCGTGGGGATAAAAGTCACTGTGAATGTCCATTTCGCGTTCTGGACTCTCATTTTCAAGAGGATATAGTATCCCAGGTGGTTTAAAATACAAATCCGTGATCCACAATAGAAAAAGGAGAAAGTGTGGAATCCAATGAGCCCTTGCACCTAAGTTACGGTCAGAGCGAAAAAAGATAAGTCCTGTACTGCCTCTCTAATCCTTCACTCTCACGTTCCTCATCCACAAATCTTTCATCCTCGCTCAAATTAATGGGGTAATTGTCGCTTTCTCGGTCCGAATCGCTCTCGCTGCTGGTGTAAACAATGTGCAGATGTGAGGCGCCCTTCAACCTGTGACGTCACGCTACTTCCGCTACAGGCAAGGCTTTTTTTATCAGCGAGCAAAAGTTGCGAACTTTATCGTCGATGTTCTCTACTAAATCCTTTCAGCAAAAATATGGCAATATCGCAAAATGATCAAGTATGACACATAGAATGGATCTGCTATCCCCGTTTAAATAAGAACATTTCATTTCAGTAGGCCTTTAAACGTCGTCAAAAAGCATGTCGTTTCAACGTTGTATTTGTGTTGTAGGATATTAGTTGGGAAATGGGTCAAATGCAGAGGTTAATTTCACCACACCTAGTGTGTGTGTGTGACAATCATTGGTAAAAAAAACAACAATTTCAAAGGTCGAATCAACGCCACAACCTGACATTCAATAAACGTCGTCAAAAAGCATGTTGTCTCAATGTTGTATTTGTGTGGTAGAATATTGGTTGGAAAATGACCAAAATTCAATGGTCAAATCAACGTCGGAACCCGACATTGATTAAACGTTGTCAAAAAGCATGTTGTTTTAACGTTATGTTTGAGTTGCTCAACGTCCCAATCTGACATTGATTAAACGTTGTCAAAAAGCATGTTGTTTCAACAATGTTGTATTTGTGTGGTAGAATATTGGTTGGGAAATGACCAAAATTCAATGGTCAAATCAACGTCGGAACCCGACGTTGATTAAACGTTGTCAAAAAGCATGTTGTTTTAACGTTATGTTTGAGTTGCTCAACGTCCCAATCTGACATTGATTAAACGTTGTCAAAAAGCATGTTGTTTCAACAATGTTGTATTTGTGTGGTAGAATATTGGTTGGGAAATGACCAAAATTCAATGGTCAAATCAACGTCGGAACCCGACGTTGATTAAACGTTGTCAAAAAGCATGTTGTTTTAACGTTATGTTTGAGTTGCTCAACGTCCCGATCTGACATTGAATAAACGTTGTGAAAAAGCATGTTGTTTCAACGTTGTATTAGTGTTGTAGAATATTAGTTGGGAAATGACCAAAATTCAATGGTCAAATCAACGTCAGAACCCGACATTGATTAAACATCGTCAAGAAGCATGTTGTTTCAACGTTGTATTTGTGTTGTAGAATATTGGTTAGGAAATGACCAAATTTCAATGGTCAAATCAACGTCTGAACTAGAGATGTCCGATAATATCGGCCTGCCGATATTATCGGCCGATATATGCGTTAAAATGTAATATCGGAAATTATCGCTATCGTTTTTTTTTATTATCGGTATCGTTTTTTTGTTTTTTTTTGTTTTTGTTTTTTTTAATTAAATCCACATAAAAAACACAAGATATACTTACAATTAGTGCACCAACCCAAAAAACCTCCCTCCCCCATTTACACTCATTCACACTAAAGGGTTGTTTCTTTCTGTTATTAATATTCTGCTTCCTACATTATATATCAATATATATCAATACAGTCTGCAAGGGATACAGTCCGTAAGCACACATGATTGTGCGTGCTGCTGGTCCACTAATAGTACTAACCTTTAACAGTTAATTTGACTCATTTTCATTCATTACTAGTTTCTATGTACCGTAACTGTTTTTATATTGTTGTACTTTCTTTTTTATTCAAGAAAATGTTTTTAATTTATTTATCTTATTTTACTAATATTTTTAAAAAGTACCTTATCTTCACCATACCTGGTTGTCCAAATTAGGCATAATAATGTGTTAATTCCACGACTGCATATATCGGTTGATATCGGTATCGGTTGATATCGGTATCGGTAATTAAAGAGTTGGACAATATCGGAATATCGGATATCGGCAAAAAGCCATTATCGGACATCCCTAGTCTGAACCCAACATTGGTTAAACGTTGTCAAAAAGCATGTTGTTTGAGTTGCTCAAAGTCAGGACCTAATTCAACAAGTTCTCATCGTTGTTTTAATGTCTTATGCCTGCTGAGTTTTAACATCCATCCATCCATCCATTTCCTACCGCTTGTCCCTCTCTGGGGTCCTGGACCCTATCTCAGCTGCACTCAGGCGGAAGGCGGGGTACACCCTGGACATTGGTACAACGTTGACTATACATACATGTCTTTTAAGACTGACTTTGAAACAACGGTGCAAAAAAGTTGTATTTAAAAATTGAGACTACGTTGGTGGATCCACGTCGTTGTTCGGGAAATTACCAAATTTCAAAGGTCAAATCAGCGTCACAACATGACATTGTATAAACCTTGTCAAAAAGCATGTTGTTTCAACGTTGTATTTGTGTTGTAGAATATTGGTTAGGAAATGACCAAATTTTAATGTTCAAATCCACGTCAGAACCCAACATTGATCAAACGTCGTCAAAAAGCATGTTGTTTCCACATTATGTTTGAGTTGCTCTACATCAGGACCTAACTCAACAACTTCAGAACGTTGTTTTAATGTCTTGTGCCTGCTGAGTATTAACATCCATCCATCCACAAAAGGTGTCATTTCAAAATGACTTACAAAAGTGAAAAACCGTAACTACACAAACAAAAGTTTTTACAGCACAAACGTAGCAGCGGTCTCGATTAGACATGACGATATAGGAGTGTAGACTCTTATGCAAGTGGCGAGCGACATGACGCTGATGAATAGACACTTAACTTCAAATGGGGCATGAAAAATAGATGACTTTTTGGAAGGAAGTGCACAAACATCTTTCTGATACGTGTCCCTGTGGGCGAGCGCACCAAAATGTCACACGTTTTTATATGAGCAGCCTGTGTCCTCACCAGTTTAAATACACCAGCTCTCTCTCTCGGGGCTCATCATCTGTTTGAATTCGGCTGGCGGTGCAGACTTTGGGTTGAAACCGAGCCAAAACGGTGCTTTGAAGTGTCAAAAGGGCCTCTGTCGAACTATGAATGGATTGTCACCCGTCCACGGTCCACGTTTTACACGCCGTGGAGTACGATTAAAGGCCTACTGAAAGCCACTACTAGCGACCACGCAGTCTGATAGTTTATATATCAATGATGAAATCTGAACATTGCAACACATGCCAATACGGCCGGGTTAACTTATAAAGTGACATTTACAACTTCCCGGGAAATATCCGGCTGAAACGTCGCGGTATGATGACGTATGCACGTGACGAAGTCAGAGTAACGGAAGTTATGGTACCCCGTAGAATCCTATACAAAAAGCTCTGTTTTCATTTCATAATTCCACAGTATTCTGGACATCTTTTGCAATTTGTTTAATGTACAATGAAGGCTGCAAAGAAGAAAGTTGTAGGTGGGATCGGTGTATTAGCAGCGGACTACAGCAACACAACTTTGTTGGAGCGCTAGCCGCGCTAGCCGCGCTAGCCGCGCTAGCCGCGCTAGCCGCGCTAGCCGCGCTAGCCGCCGACCTCACCTTGACTTCCTACGTCTCCGGGCCGCCAAACGCATCGGGTGAAGTCCTTCGTCCTTCTGCCGATCGCTGGAACGCAGGTGAGCACGGGTGTTGATGAGTAGATGAGGGCTGGCTGGCGTAGGTGGAGAGCTAATGTTTTTAGCATAGCTCTGTGAGGTCCCGTTGCTAAGTTGCTAAGTTAGCTTCAATGGCGTCGTTAGCACAGCATTGTTAACCTTCGCCAGCCTGGAAAGCATTAACCGTGTATTTACATGTCCACGGTTTAATAGTATTGTTGATTTTCTATCTATCCTTCCAGTCAGGGGTTTATTTCTTTTGTTTCTATATGCAGTTAAAGCACGATGCTATCACGTTAGCTCGTAGCTAAAGGCACTGAATGTCTATTTCGCGTTCTGGACTCTCATTTTCAAGAGGATATAGTATCCCAGGTGGTTTAAAATACAAATCCGTGATCCACAATAGAAAAAGGAGAGTGTGGAATCCAATGAGCCAGCTTGTACCTAAGTTACGGTCAGAGCGAAAAAAGATACGTCCATCGCTGCCTCTCAAGTCCTTCACTGTAACGTTCCTCATCCACGAATCTTTCATCCTCGCTCAAATTAATGGGGTAATCATCACTTTCTCGGTCCGAATCTCTCTCGCTCCATTGTAAACAACGGGGAATTGTGAGGAATACTAGCTCCTGTGACGTCACGCTACTTCCGCTACAGGCAAGGCTTTTTTTTATCAGCGAGCAAAAGTTGCGAACTTTATCGTCGATTTTCTCTACTAAATCCTTTCAGCAAAAATATGGCAATATCGCGAAATGATCAAGTATGACACATAGAATGGATCTGCTATTCCCGTTTAAATAAAAAAAAAAACATTTCAGTAGGCCTTTAAGACTAAACAGATCGGGCTGGATTAGCTGTACGGTACACGTTGCCCGGCTTCAGTGGCTCGGATTGCGGCGACGTTCTTCTCCGCGTATGAATAAATCATAAGGCGAGGGGGGTGGCAGAGAAAAGACAGAAACACCCGTGGATTCATCCCCTTGGAGGACCGGCGGCGGTCTAGTTTCCAGCGATGTGAATCAAATGTGCTGTCAACGTAATGCCTGTGCAAGTAAGGGGAAACAAATACAAACAAGACAAAACAGAAGCGGGTGATACTGTCAATCACTAATAACGGAGCCAAAACATCATTCCCCCCCCCCCAAGTCGTGCTCTGTCAACCATGTTGAACAAAAAAAAAACATAGCTGAGCAGACCCTTAGGGGATGACTAGAAAATATAAAATTGTGACTAGGGATGTCGGCAGTCCGATATTATCGGCCGAAAAATGCTTTAAAATGTAACGTTGGAAGTTATCGGTATCGGTTTCAAAATTATCTGTATCGGTTTCAAAAAGTAAAATGTATGACTTTTTAAAACGCCGCTGTGTACACGGACGTAGGGAGAAGTACAGAGCGCCAATAAACCTTAAAGGCACTTCCTTTGCGTGCCGGCCCAGTCACATAATATCTACGGCTTTTCACACACACAAGTGAATGCAAGGCATACTTGGTCAACAGCCATACAGGTCACACTGAGGGTGGCCGTACAAACAACTTTAACACTGTTACAAATATGCGCCACACTGTGAACCCACACCAAACAAGAATGACAAACACATATCGGGAGAACATCCGCACCGTAACACAACATAAACACAACAGAACAAATACCCAGAACCCCTTGCAGCACTAACTCTTCCGGGACGCTACAATATACACCCCCCGCCCCCCACCTCAACCTCAGGGAGAGCATGTCCCAAATTCCAAGCTGCTGTTTTGAGGCATGTTAAAAAACATAATGCACTTTGTGACTTCAATAATAAATATGGCAGTGCCATGTTGGCATTTTTTTCCATGACTTAAGTTGATTTATTTTGGAAAATCTTGTTACATTGTTTAATGCATCCAGCGGGGCATCACAACAAAATTAGGCAGAATAATGTGTTAATTCCACGACTGTATATATCGGCATCGGTTGATATCGGAATCGGTAATTAAGAGTTGGACAATATCGGAATATCGGATAATGGCAAAAAAGCCATTATCGGACATCTCTAATTGTGACCGATAATGACCAGTGTTTCTTAGCTGTAGGCCCGAAAAAATCTGCCAGTTATTGTTTGTATGGGCCCCAGTGGTACTCGGTTGTAATACACTTTCCCACCACTTGTGGCAGTAATGACAAGATCAATCAAACAGAAGAAGTCTGGAGCTACAGTCATTGAGAAGTTTCTTCAGCGCAAAAATTATGACTACATGGTGAAGCTGTATTTTGGATTTTATTGAAAGTTTAGCTAAGTCTGTAGTCCAGACCTGTCTCACATTGAAAATGTGTGGCGCATTATGAAGCCTAAAACAGTGTTTTTCAACCACTGTGCCGCGGCACACTAGTGTGCCGTGAGATACAGTCTGGTGTGCCGTGGGAGATTATCTAATTTCACATATTTGGGTTTAAAAAAATGTTTGCAAACCAATAATTATACTCTGCAAATGATGTGTTGTTGTTGAGTGTCGGTGCTGTCTAGAGCTCGGCAAAGTAACCGTGTAATACTCTTCCATATCAGTAGGTGGCAGCAGGTAGATCATTGATTTGTAGATGTGGGAAACAGCGGGAGGCAGCGTGCAGGTAAAAAGGTGTCTAATGCTTAAACCAAAAATAAACAAAAGGTGAGTGCCCCTAAGAAAAGGCAATGAAGTTTAGGGAAGGCTGTGCAGAACAAAACTAAAACTGAACTGGCTACAAAGTAAACAGAAATAGAATGCTGGACGACAGCAAAGACTTACTGTGGAGCAAAGACAGCATCCGAATGTACATCCGAACATGACATGACAATCAACAATGTCCCCACAAAGAAGGATAAAAACAACTGAAATATTCTTGATAGCTAAAACAAAGTAGATGCGGGAAATATCGCTCAAAGGAAGACATGAAACTGCTACAGGAAAATACCAAAAAAAGAGAAAAAGCCACCAAAATAGGAGCGCGAGACAAGAACTAAAACACTACACACAGGAAAACAGCAATAAACTCCAAATAAGTCACGGCGTGATGTGACAGGTGGTGACAGTACACCTACTTTGAGACAAGAGCTATATTGATGCATGCTTGGTTATGCTTTAAAGTTATATCCAACAATTGCGACAACAACTTTTTACTGTCAACTGAGTTTCTTTTTTAATGATTTCTGCTGGTGGTGTGCCTCTGGATTTTTTCAACACAAAAAATTGCTGTGGCTAAAAAAAGGTTGAAAAACACTGGCCTAAAATAGCACAACAGAGACCCCCGGACTGTTGAACAACTTAAGCTGTACATCAAGCAAGAATGGGAAAGAATTCCACCTGAAAAGCTTCAAAAATTGGTGTCCTCAGTTACCAAATGTTTACTGAGTGTAAAAGTTAAAAGGAAAGGCCATGTAACACAGTGGTGAACATGCTTTGTGTTGCTGCCATTAAATTTTAAGTTAATGATTATTTGGACAAAAAAATAAGTTTCTCAGTCCGAACATTAAAGGCCTACTGAAAGCCACTACTAGCGACCACGCAGTCTGATAGTTTATATATCAATGATGACATCTTAACATTGCAACACATGCCAATACGGCCGGGTTAACTTATAAAGTGACATTTTAAATTTCCCGGGAAATATCCGGCTGAAACATCGCGGTATGATGACGTTTGCACGTGACGAAGTCAGAGTAACGGAAGTTATGGTACCCCGTAGAATCCTATACAAAAAGCTCTGTTTTCATTTCATAATTCCACAGTATTCTGGACATCTTTTGCAATTTGTTTAATGAACAATGAAGGCTGCAAAGAAGACAGTTGTAGGTGGGATCAGTGTATTAGCAGCGGACTACAGCAACACAACCAGGAGGACTTTGCTGGAGCGCTAGCCGCGCTAGCCGCCGACTTCACCTTGACTTCCTACGTCTCCGGGCCGCCAAACGCATCGGGTGAAGTCCTTCGTCCTTCTGCCGATCGCTGGAACGCAGGTGAGCACGGGTGTTGATGAGCAAATGAGGGCTGGCTGGCGTAGGTGGAGAGCTAATGTTTTTAGCATAGCTCTGTGAGGTCCGGTTGCTAAGTTAGCTTCAATGGCGTCGTTAGCACAGCATTGTTAACCTTCGCCAGCCTGGAAAGCATTAACCGTGTATTTACATGTCCACGGTTTAATAGTATTGTTGATTTTCTATCTATCCTTCCAGTCAGGGGTTTATTTCTTTTGTTTCTATATGCAGTTAAAGCAAGATGCTATCACGTTAGCTCGTAGCTAAAGCATTTCGCCGATGTATTGTCGTGGAGATAAAAGGCACTGAATGTCCATTTCGCGTTCTCGACTCTCATTTTCAAGAGGATATAGTATCCCAGGTGGTTTAAAATACAAATCCGTGATCCACAATAGAAAAAGGAGAGAGTGTGGAATCCAATGAGCCAGCTTGTACCTAAGTTACGGTCAGAGCGAAAAAAGATACGTCCTGCACTGCCTCTCAAGTCCTTCACTGTAACGTTCCTCATCTACGAATCTTTCATCCTCGCTCAAATTAATGGGGTAATCGTCACTTTCTCGGTCCGAATCTCTCTCGCTCCGTTGTAAACAACGGGGAATTGTGAGGAATACTAGCTCCTGTGACGTCACGCTACTTCCGGTACAGGCAAGGCTTTTTTTTATCAGCGAGCAAAAGTTGCGAACTTTATCGTCGATTTTCTCTACTAAATCCTTTCAGCAAAAATATGGCAATATCGCGAAATGATCAAGTATGACTCATAGAATGGATCTGCTATTCCCGTTTAAATAAAAAAAAATCATTTCAGTAGGCCTTTAAATATCTTGTCTTTGCAGTCTATTCAATTGAATATAAGTTGAAAAGGATTTGGAAATCCTTGTATTTTGTTTTTATTTGAATTACACAACGTGCCAACTTCACTGGTTTTGGGTTTTGTACTTTTTAACCTAATAATCACGGATTGTGTTACCTGGTGTCATCTTAGACATTATGCATGCTTGTCATGTTAGCATATCTCTATTGGGAGTGCGAGTGGCAGTTTCCTGTGGATAAAGCAGCAGTTAGTCAGACGTACAACAATGCATATATCCGCAGACATCACTACCTGTTGAGTTGCCTTGCAGCAGGAAGTGCGGGTCGGGTACGGGGAATTCAGCGTAAACTTCCCCTCAGCTTGGACGCAGCAGGCAACATCCTCACCACCAGATATACACACCGCTTAAAAAAACAAACAAACAAACAAAAAATAACTTTATTGGTGTTTTGTGTCACAACTTGTTCATTTTTACACTTGGAAAAAGCTTAGCTGTTTGCTCCATTAGGTTGTTGATGCCTTCTAAGTATGTCATCCACCCCGTAAAGCCCATGCATGGTCACATGACCTGCTGAGTCTTTCGACATTGGTAGAAGTAATGTTCAAGCAACAATATTTTAATGGTGTTTTTTAAAGTCTAATATGCAAAACACTTTTGGGAATTTAGGACAGAAAACTTCCCTTTTTTCCTTTCTTATTCCACAAATGCTCTCTCAGTAAGAGCTTTGATTTGTCAGGATTAGAGATGTCCGATATTATCGGCCGATAAATGTAATATCGAAAAATATCGGTATCGGTTTTTTAATTATCAGTATCATTTTTATTTATTTTTTTATTTTTATTAAATCAACATAAAAAACACAAGATACACTTACAATTAGTGCACCAACCCAAAAAACCTCCCTCCCCCATTTACACAAAAGGGTTGTTTCTTTCTGTTATCAATATTCTGCTTCCTACATTATATATCAATATATATCAATACAGTCTGCAAGGAATACAGTCCGTAAGCACACATGCTGCTCCACTAAAAGTACTAACCTTTAACAGTTAATTTTACTCATTTTCATTCATTACTAGTTTCTATGTAACTGTTTTTATATTGTTTTACTTTCTTTTTCATTCAAGAAAATGTTTTTAATTTATTTATCTTATTTTATTTTATTATTTTTAAAAAAAGGACCTTATCTTCACCATACCTGGTTGTCCAAATTAGGCATAATAATGTGTTAATTCCACAACTGTATATATCGGTATCGGTTGATATCGGTATCTGTAATTAAAGAGTTAGACAATATCGGAATATCGGATATCGGCAAAAAGCCATTATCGAACATCCCTAGTCAGGATACTCGACCGCGAAAGCCAATTAATAAATGACTTTTCTCACTAAATGTATTAATTTATTTCCGTTTTTACAAAAAAAAAACATGTGCTGCATGTAATTCCATGTATCTTTTTCAATAATATCTAATTATGTAACAAATATTATATTATCATCCATTACATGTTTTTCTTAAAATTAAAATATTACTTAAATATCTACCTGACTCATGTATGAATCTGAAAAAAATAATGTTTTTCATGTTAATAATGTAATGTTAGTTGCATTTGTGTGAATTTAGATCGGAAAATAATTATAATCTGACAACTATGGTGCTAATCGTAAGATGACAACTAGTACTCTAATTGTTGCCTAACAACTAGCGCACTGATCGCTATACCTAGCAACAATAGAGTTAATCGCTAGCTGGCAGCTAGAACAGTAATTACTGGCCGGCAACTAGAACGCCAATATCCGAATAATGTATCATCCATCTGCTTCCGCCTATCCGAGGTCGGGTCGCGGGGGCAGCAGCCTAAGCAGAGAAGCCCAGTCTTCAAAGGCCACTTCGTCTAGCTCCCCCCAAGGGGATCCCGAGGCGCTATATTATCATACATTACAAACATTTCAAATAAAAAAAAAAAATAAAATTAAAAAAAAAAAAAAATATATATATATATATATATATATATATATATATATATATATATATATATATATATATATATATATATATATATATATATATATATTGTTGCGTCTGACCAGTCTTCCTCTCAGGGAATACAAGTCACTTGTCAATCCCAACTTCTTTCAGATGACATATATGTTGAGTAAGAAGGACCATCAAGACAGAATAGGAACATTATCAAGTTTTACTAAAGCTTTAGGAGACCAGTCCTACAGTCCGTTAATAGCGGCAT